>NC_135306.1:9056591-9186591 GCF_048772815.1 Callospermophilus lateralis
AAATAAATAAAATAAAGGTTTCGTGTCTGTTTACAACTAAAAACGTTTTTTTAAAACTTTTATATGTTGTTTGATAATATATATCACATGGTCAAATTTGACCTTTTTCTAATTCTGGCGTTTTATTATATATTAAATTTCTTCACATATTGTCACACCATTACCTTGCAACATATTTTAATGGCATACAATTTATTGCCTTTTTGCTGTTTCAATTTTTGACTTGAGTCATGCTCTCGTATCACTTCCAGTAGTGGAATGGCACTGTGTTGATGATGAAACACTAATGATAGCTGCTCATTGTTAGTGAGCTCTGGTCACACTCTTCATATGCACACAGGCACTTGGAGAATGGCCATGTGTAGAAGAATGCACAGCAAGGAAATGGTGCTCTGATTTGCTCTGAAATAAGGTCTCTTTCCTTCTTGCAAATGTACTCATTAGTATCTTAAAACTGGCTACAGTGTTCTTGTTATAATTTGTTAAAACTAGACCAAGGTTACACATCTTCTCAATTAGTATTCTGAAAATCTTTAATCAACTATTTCACAGATAAAATGAATGGTATTTCATGGAGAAATATCATATATATCTCCATAAGTGATACAAAAATTTTAGTCAGAAACAACTAGTAGGAAGAAATGGTCCTTTTCTTCATTCATAATTTTTCTTGAATAAAAATACTAGATTCCAATTGAATTTTTAATTTTTTAATACCAAATATACTTATTTATGTACCTTAAGGTTATCAGTAAATATCACCCACACGTACCTTGTGGCAGTTAAGAATCCTGCCCTATCAGATAATTAATCTCATGTTTTTCTTAGTATTCACTTATTGTGATGCACCATCTTCTTTTCCTTTTCTTTAAATGTTCAAAAAATGAATATATAAATTACAGCCACCTGATTTTGTTATGAACAGCAGATATCTACTAGAAAGTCAATGGTTCCCTTTTTCCTTCTGTAGAAAGGAATGTCCACTTTATTGTTTTTGGAATGCCAAATTATCTTGATACACAGGTACTGCTCAAATAGCATGCTAGTAAATATGGCAAGAGGGTCATTGACATTTCCAGTACATTTCTTTTTTTTTTTTTTTTTTAGAGAGAGAGAGGGAGGGAGAGAGAGAGAGAATTTTTTTAATATTTATTTTTTAGTACTTGGCGGACACAACATCTTTGCACGTGGTGCTGAGGATCGAACCCGGGCCACTCGCATGCAAGGCGAGCGCACTACCACTTGAGCCACATCCCCAGCCCCTCCAGTACATTTCAATGTAACAGCACAGCATAAAGTTTTATCTGTATTATTATAAAGGACACAGACTCAGTTTTATTGAAAAGGCTCTGTGAAGCATCCCATGATTATAGGAAACACGAAGTTTACTAGATGTTTCACATGATTTTATTTTAAAATTTGCTGGCTCTTTACCATAAATACAGAATCTAATTAATAACTGAAAGTGATTTCTATATTTTATATTTCTATATTTTATTTATTTCTATATTTGTATGTATGCATCTCTCTTAAGGAGTTTGCATTTTGCTGTAAGAACTGTGGATGTTTCATTCAATGGTCATCTTCAAAAAGGATATTTTGTGCTTCTCATGGTAGCATAATGTCCATCCCTCTCTCCATTAAAACTCTAGCCCACGTAAGGGCTAGAGTAGTGGCTCCAGAGGTAGAGTGCTCGCTTAGCATGAGTGAGGCACTGGGTTCGATCCTCAGCACTACATAAAGTAAAATAAATACATTATGTCCACCTATAACTAGAAAATAAATTTTAAAAAGAAAAACCCACGTAAGTATCTGAACAGCCTGACCACACACGTGGTACAAAGGACAATGGCAAGGAAGCTAAGAGCATCTTCCAAGCAGCAAAGCACACAAACAAGACCTCTCTGTTAATAATTTGAAGAATTCATTTTCTTAGAAGAATCAAAACAACACATTCTTATTTTTTTAAATAAATTTCAATTTTCATATTTATTTTTTAGTTATCGGCAGACACAACATCTTTGTTTGTATGTGGTGCTGAGGATCGAACCCGGGCCGCACGCACGCCAGGCGAGCGCGCTACCGCTTGAGCCACATCCCCAGCCCAACAACACATTCTTAAATACAAATTTTACAAAGTGGCTGGCATGAAAAGTAATAAAACATTCTAGTGATTTTCTTCACAAACTAATATCTAGTGACCAATAAATAAAAACTTAACTTAAAAAAATCTGTCCATCTATCTCACATAAATTCTTTAAGCAATTAATCAAAGACATCCAGACATTTTTCATAAACACTAGATTTCTCAAAGCATATTCTAAATCTTGAAATTATGTAGATTGAATCCCTAGATCTTAAAATTATATACATTTAATTCTTCTCTGGTAAGAGAATTTAATGTCAGTCAAATTCACTATCAGACATTGCAAAATCAAGGTAGAACTGTAAATAATAGCAATTAAAAGCAGTATTGCTCATTAAAACAAAATGTTTCCCCTAGGGACTGAAAAAAAATTTTCTCAGGAGAGTATTGGGGGCATAAAGGGTAAGATATAGGCAAACACAAAAAGGCATATAAACAATTAATTCGGAAAGTCAGTTTAAGGAGAATGAACAGTAAGACCTTTTGAAAAGCACCATAACATAATTACAATCAGGGTTTCTCCCAGTTACTGCAAGGACAGTTATGTAAATGTACACCTACCTACCCTTGTTGCCCAGTTATGAAAAGAAACCCACTTTTCTGAAGAGGAAATATGAACGCATTAATATGACTGTAGATTTATATTAGCAATATATAGATTTCAAAATTGTCTAAAGAAACCTGATTCTGAACTGGGTGTTTTAGGTGGTAAACCATGGAAATGTCAACTTTGATTTGAGCTAACAAAAAAGAATTTAGAGGATGGATAAGCTCCAGGACCTTTGAATTAAATGAAAGACCAGAACACTCCACAGAATGTCTGCAATAACAGTCTCTACAGAAAATTATGAGGAACTACATAAATCCACCCTCTTCCTCTTCACACAGGCTCATTAAAGCTGTACTGACTCTCTGGGCAGCTATAATTCTGCTGACTGATACCCTGGAATCACCCTGTCAATACCCAGTGGTGTGCTGCCTCTCCAACTATCTCTGCCCCTAATATTCCTCTCTTTGATGGGATTTGCTGACCTTTAATCTGATGCTAGTTTACTCTCATCACTGAAGTGTAAGTCGGAGAGCAATAAAACGGCAACCTCACTGATTCAAAAGGGAGAGCTAAAGCCTGCTAACTGTGAATCTAACCTTTCGTAATGGCTCGCTCTTAAAGGAGGAAGCATGAAGTGGAAGACAGCTAAAACAAACAATGTGTAATGCTGAGCACAAGATTTATTAGAATCCCCTTTGCATGGGTATTACAGGAGGACACCAGGGCTGTAAACAAGAGACACACAAATATTTGCAACCAAGACCAAAGTCCTGGTCAGAGTATCCTTCCATACTAACACAAATCTCCAACTAGAGCTGTGCTGTAGGAAATCAAGCAAGCTTAGATGAATGAAAAAGTCTGGGATGACTCCAGGTGGATGGATGTAAACAACACTGAAGTAATAAAATCATCATTAAAAATAAGATGTTTTTCTGTGATGAGGTATGAGACTATAATGACTGAAAATCAAAAACTCACATTTATAATGAGTCCTAAGGAATTCAAAGAGCTTGTGGAAATTAAACACTTCCAAATAATTTTCAAAATAATATTAAAGGCAGGATAATAAGAAGACCTCACATTTATTGAGAATATTCTATATGCCAGGCAGTGCTCAGAATGCTTTACCTATATCATCTCATTTAATCATCCCAACACCTCTAAAAAGTAGGTACTATCATCATGTCCACTTTAATTATCATGAAACTGAGGCACAATGTACTAGAAGGAAAAAAAAAAAAAATGCCATACTAGACCATCTGGTTTTAAAGCCTGAACAGTTCACCACCTCTTGAACATATTATGTTCCCAGAAAAGAGTAACTGCCTAACAAAAGCATTCACTTCTGTGTTATCTTTGTATTTTTAAGAGGTGGTTCTGTATCATTTTTAAAAGTCCTCATTATAGTTGGGCATGCTGGTGCACACGTGTAATCCCAGTAACTTGAGAGGCTGAGGTAAGAGGGCAGTTTGAAAGCGCCCTAAGCAACTTTGTGAGATGCTATAACAAAATAAAAAAATTAATAAAGGCTGGGATGTGGCTCAGTGGTAAAGTACGCCTGGGTTTAACGCCACCCCCCCCCAAAAAAAAATCCTAACTATAGGACCTTAAGTAAATTTGTGAACTCATTCTTCACTTACCTTTTATACACACACACACACACACACTCTCTCTCTCTCTCTCTCTCTCTCTCTCTCTGTTGTTGTCAATGGACCTTTATTTATTATATGTGGTGCTGAGAATAGAACCCAGTGCCTCATATATGCCACGCAAGCTCTCTACCACTGAGCTACAAGCCCAGCCCTTAACAATGGCTGTTTAACATCAAACAATGATTTTGAATAGATAAAACCAAGAAACACGATTATCACCAGGTGTATTTTCCAAAAATACAGAGAATTAGAATTCAGAAACTGTGAATTCAAAAGTTAAAAGATAAATTTTGAATACTTGACATTTTCAAAGGGTTAAACTCTATTTATGCCCCCCCAAAAAAATCCTAAATTTTTTTATTCCATGTTCTTGAATGGAAACAAATTCTGGCCTTCATTTAAATAATTGGAATTGCCATCCAGTTGCTTTTTAATGACTAATCTCTTGAGATTTCAACTACTGGGCCAAAAAGCTTGAAGAAACAATAACTGAATTGTAAGTATATATAGTTTAGTTTAATATTGACTAGTGATGCTAATTCAACAAAGACACTTTTGAATTATTTTTACACAAAGACTGAGCATGCCTTTTATTTTAAATCAATCTGAAAAACAATAAAAAGAAGAAGTATCTTTCAGGTTGGCAAAACACATGAATCTATATAAAATATACACTAAATGCCAAAGCGTAAACAAAGCGGAAGTTATTGCATAACAAATCTCTTCTAATCCTCTTGGGAAAAACAGAGTCTGACAGTATTAGGTTCTAACAGGTGCAGATAGCAGAAGAATTACTTATTCATTCTACCAGAAAGAAAAAGAATAATAAAAAGCATAATTTAATTTATAATTTATGTTTACAAGTGTTGTTTTTAAGAGTTACAGTCTGCTTTGCAGATTACTTGGTCTGGTTCAAGTTGACATGTTGCATCATAGAACAAGCCTGAAGGGTCTTCACAACATGTAGAGTAATTAACACGTCATTAACACATTAACTAATACACATTCAACATCATCAATGTTAATAGCATAATAATTAACTTTTTGTACATAGAACATAGCACCCCCAGCACTTTTCAAAATAAATTTGGAAATGCATACTTTCAAATATTAAAAAAGGTAGCTATTCACATTGAAATATTTTCATCAATAAACATTTTTATCTGTGTGTTGTGTGATATGTTTTAAATGAGGCATATTTAGTAGTACTACAAATTAAATCTGTATCTGATTCAATCTGCACTGTTACAAAAATACAAAGAACAAAGACAAGCCTTACTCTGTGAAAGAACTAGTAATACATTAAAAATTTAATACTTGGCAGGTCAAATCTGGATACTCTCTGCTGAAGACAACCAATATTAATGAATCAGACTACAGAGTCATTGTCTAGAATCCCAAAGGAAAACAATAATGCAAGTACAACAAATTCTTCTTGGAAGAGAAAATCCTGAGAAACTACTTAACAGAAAATCACTGGTCACTGTTCTAATCATAATTATGTTAAACCTTATATAATGTCTTCAAATATGCATGCACACTAGATCCAGTTTTAACTAAAAATTCACTCTGATTTTATTTTTCAGTTCAGGTCCTTGCAGTAAAAGTCTTTGCATGAAACGTCTGCCTCACTATTAGCCTCTCTTCATAGAAGAAATAACTATTTTTAAAATTACAAGTTTTCTTTTATTTCCATCATAGATCTAAAAAGAGATCAATTAAGCAGCTTCTTTAACAAGACTTGGGTTTCTCTAACAATGAAGCTGACACAATTAAATGACAAAGATAAGATAGCCTCTAGTGTCATCATTTTAAAGACAGTCCTATCAGGTCAGGTAGCTACTTTTCACAGATGATTCAGAGAACTCTTTGAGTAGAAAACTGACAAGAAAAAGGTGCGAAAGGATGAGATAATCAAAATAAACACACTAAAGATAGTTTATCAGATAGACTCAATTACCACCCAGTAATTTTTAAGTAACATTCACTGAAACAGATCCTCTGGGGAAAAAAAAAAAAAATGTAACTGCTTAGATGTTTCAACTACCCATAGGATACCTACTATTTATCAGGCACAAATTCATTTCCTTTATATTCTTTTCAACTCATTCTTCCTTTTACTCATGCTTACATTCAGTAATCATCCACTGTACATATGCACAATACTGTATTAAAACATAGGTGTTCAGCAGAAATTACTAATCACAAGCTGGGGATATAACTCAGTGGTAGAGTATTTGCCTAGCATGTTCAAGGCTCTGGGTACAACCCCCAGCACTGCCAAAAGAAGGGGAGGAGGAAGAGGAGGAGGAAGAAGAAGAAATTATTAATCACAACTAATTATTTGTAACTTCAGATTCCTTTAAGAAATAGCTTTTTCAGAAATGCAATTTTGAAATATGCTAAATTTTAAATCAATTAGCAAGTTATCTACTAAAATTCATTGTATAAAAATATCTATATTATCTTAGTTTTTCAAAAAAATCAGATAAACAGTTACATGTTAGAGAATGAATCTATAAATGTCTCTAAGTAAAAAGTATTTATTTAAAAACATAAAATTTTTCACTCTCTATTTAAATCACTTTTTAAAAAATCAGATACCTGGCATTGCTAGTGGTAGCAGGTAGATATCACATCAATTTGAGATTGAAAAATTAGTAAATATACTAACTACCAAAAAAAGAATGCTAAATGAAGGTTTCCTCCAGCTTTAAAATCTTATAGTTTTATAACCATAAAAACAACAATTACCACCAAAAAAAAAAAAAAAAAGAAAGAAAGAAAGAAAGAAAACTAAGTAAACCTCTAATACTAATAGTCTCTTACTCTTGTTGGAGAAAAAAACATACATAATTAAATCCTCGAAAACAAAGTATTTAATGGCTTATGGGAAGAGCCTAAAAGAAAAGTACTCCACTTTAAAATTTTTTGGTTTCCAGGTATTACACTGAAAAAATGGTCAGTTATCTGCTAAAATGCATTCCATATAAAGCACATTGCTTGGTGGCTGTGTTTCTTCTCAAAAAGGTATCAAGTCAAATTTGGAGAATTTGTATTATGATATAAATAATAGCATGAGTATACATAACTAGGATAAGACACATTTGCTTTCACTGCTTGATGTGGTCTGTTTGGGTGTCAAGCCACCTGCCTGTAGAGGCTGCACTGTGGATGAGCTGAACCGTCAGCAGTTTATCCTGGGGTCATCTGCGCTACACACAATTATGCTAGGGTCACCTGGGTTATGTAGGAAGCCTGAAGTTTTAAACTGTCATTAGAATATTGTGGCCTGATTTTAACAATACAGCAGTGCTTCTAATGATCTTAAAGGTAATTCACTATTCAGACCCCAAGCAAAAGATGCAAATGTAGCACTGAAAGCTCCTTATTAAATACCCACAGGCTACATCTCTGTACAATAAGTGGTCCAGGTCTTTTTAGAACATACTAATTAGATGAACAGAGAATCAGAAAAATGCAAAACCAGGTCATGCAGCAAAAATAGTGAAGTGTTAAAAAAAAAGAAGAAGAAAGAAAGAAAGAATGGGGAGGGGATGAGAAAAGCATACCAAATAACTCCATTCTACCATTATTAAAAAATTATCTACAATAAGAGAGCAAAATAAATCATATCAGGTCACTATTTGACTTACCCAAATTAGGGTGGATATTACTATTAAAGTTAAGTTTTAAGTTTATTGTCAGAGATATGCTTAACTGATGTTACAATACTATGAATAATACATTAAGCAAAAGCCCAATTTAAAATTAAATTTGCCTTGGGTTATCTTCCATTACTATAAACATTCAGAATTATTCTGGTTTATAAATGAAAGCTAGTATCAACAAAATACTTTTTGTGGGCTTTACTCGTATATACAGAGTTGGCAAATCAACATTACCACAATTTTATAGATGATAATGCCCCTGATTCTCAATTACTTCTAAATAAGCACATATACTCATACATTTAATACAGAAGTATTATATTTGTTATTTAGGATTATCAAAATTCAAATAATTCATTCTAATATGAAGTATTTGGGCAAGATACATTTTCTTTTCCTTTCCTTTCTCTTTCCAATTGAAGTCTCCTTGTTCTAATCCTAACACTGCAGAGCTGCAGAGTGGAGAGTCTAGTATTATGTTCTGGCTACGAAAGTCCTCACTGGCTGACCAAAATGCTGTAAGATGCATTTGGAAGCTGTAGGATTTGTGTTCCACTCTTCATGGTTCTGCCTCTAACAATGATCCCCCCCCCCCCCAATCTCTCTCCCTCTCTCCTACATTAGCTAAAAACTGTGAAGCACACAATCAGGGAAAAAATAAATTGGGCATATGACATAAAAGACTGTCTCATCTCAGGGTTTTTGGAAAACAATTTAGCTTCCTTAGAAACACTTCAACAACATTCCTTTCAACACCACAGATGTTTCTTTTATTAAATAACTTATGAAAGAAAAAATACCTCTTGATGTCATATTACATTTCAGAGAGTCATGTGGGTTTTAGGTTTTTTCCTTTTTTTTTTTAACCAATCAATTACAAATTCAATCATTTTTGTTACTTTTACATCCTTTTAAAATACTTCATGTTCTACATAAACTTGGCAATCCTCTTTAACAATAAAGTTGTATTCACTTAAAAAACTACACTCATATGCTTTAAACAACTTTAACATTCAAAACAAAATAACCCTCATTCAAATAATCATGAACACTCAAAAGAAAGTACCAAATCAGTACCCTATAACTTGAATTTATAAAACTTGGCCCAGTGAACTTGGGATCCAATGATCCTGATGCTTACCTCATACCTGCTGCACTGCAGCTGGTTCTGTGGAATTAAGTAAACTATGGTTTCCTCACTCTAACACCCTCACTTTAAAATGCAGGGACTGAGCTAGATGTTCCTACCACAGGTTCCTCAACAAGTTCAGAATTTAGTTAGGTCTCACTGGTTCTATGACTAAAAACCATAAATGGCCCAATTGTTCTGAACTAGGCCCTAAAATTCAAAAGGTCCTTAAACTTACATAGGTTCTAAAACAAATCTAAATTATCATTAACACTTAATTCCATAAAATTTAAGTTGGATCACATCCCAAAGGAGACAGCAGAAATTTCCAGGAAAGGTTTGCTCTTCTCTGAGAACCAGGCTGTTCTGGAGGACAAGGAGTACAGATGGAGAATTGGTGTCCTTAATAATGAGAACAGTAGCTCCCAACTCATATTCTATAATGCAAAGACAGCACCACAGTGAGCCCAGATCTGTGTTTTCTGGTCAAGAGACCAGGGCTCCAAAAAACAATATAAGAGAGAAATCTCTCCTTTTTTTTTTAAATTTTTTTAATAGTTGTAGATGGACAACATGACTTTATTTCATTTGTTTATTTATTCTTTATATGGTGCTAAGGATTGAACCCAGTGCCTCACACATTGCTAGGCAACTGCTCTGCTACTGAGCTGTAGAGCCCCAGCCCAGGAATCTCTTAATCTACACATTCCATCACACTTATTTATAGTGGACTTGAGGTAAAAATCAGAGGTTCTTATGTATAGGGATCTGTATTTTTTAATTTTTAAAAAATTTTTTTGTAGATGGACACAATACCTTTATTTTAATTATTTATGTGGTGCTGAGGATCGAACCTAGTGCCCCATGCATGTGGGGCAAGTGCTCTACCACTGAGCCACAACCCCAGCACAGGACCTGAATTTAAAAGGCCATGTCTGTTAAAAGAATGATGAGTTTTGTAGTGTATTGAGTAGTTCTTCATAAAATGGTTGCCATTTTAAGTGAATGACAGTTGAAATATCACATTAGCATCTAAATTATTGTAAGAATGACTAAGAGAATTAAGTATATTTTAAATTTTATTTAAAATATTGATTCTTAATTAGGGCTTGGTTATGTCAGCTATTGAAAAATATGTACTTAAATAGTTTAAAACATTTATAGGATGGTATGCAAATGATAATTCTGGCCATGTTCAATAGTAAACATATACTTCTATGGAAAGCTCCCATAAACTTTGATGCTGTTTCTTACTGCAATCCAACACTTTTAAATCAGACACCCTCCAATAGTAGTTTTCCCTACATAAACTAGAAGTACAATAAATTCCAGTATGTGGTTTTGTAGACATGTGAATACATTGTGCTGGTATGTGTGTCATTTCAGAATGGTTTAGGTCTCTAATTTGTTGAATATATTTGAATAGTTTAAACCAAAATCATTAAGTAAGTAACATTTGCCAGAAAGAGATAACAGTGATAATTCAGAGAATATAGAAAAGGCTTCATCAGTTCATTCTTTGCCAATCCAAATTGTACAAGCTGAACTTACAACACTTTAGAGCCCTGTACTCAGGGTCCAATGATCCAATCTAAATCCTCATCTCTTTTTTCTGGTATTCTCAAAAAATAAAAAATAAAAACAGTCTCAAGTTTGATTGGATGATGTAATAAGCAAACTATCTTATGAATATTTTTGCCCTTAAGAAGTTATTCTAAATGAATTAGTTTTGAACAAATTAATGAATTCATATTTTAAGATGCATTTGCAAAACGTTCTATCATTCCAATGCTAATTTGCAACGAAGTTAAGAGATATTAGCCTAACAGAAAAAAAAAATTCTAATTGGGAATGGATGTCATGTTTGTACAGAAAAAAAAAAATAAATAAAGACATGAATATAAAGCTGATATCTACTGGTTTTGACAAGACACTGTACTTAAGTGATTTTTATTATGCACATTATTTCAAAAACTCAGTAACATCTAGATGTACATTTAACTATTGAAGTCTTTTAAACAATGATTAAAATTTTAAAATCACATTAAATTACATGTAATTTCTTGAAATCAATTATGGATGAACAGGAAAGGAAACAGTTAATATACTAATTACAGTAATTAAGAGTTGCCAATTTAATTATAGCTGGGGATATTAATGCTCTAACATTTGTTAGAGTGTAAAAAAAAAAAAAAAAAAAAACCCAAACCTTTAATGCAGACTTTGCTCACAAACATCTAATGGAGACCTCCTCTACCTCACTCTGAGATTCTCTGCTGACACGACAGCAATAGGTTCAGATTGAAGAACTTGTCAGCAATCAGGCAGGAGGAGGCTAATTAGCTTGCAGGTTAATGAGTGTGATGGCTCTTGACAGCATTTTGTTACAGCCTCTTCTGTATTTAAACAATAAATGATTACTTATATACAGTTGAGACAGTCTAACCACATAGTCAAGCACATATTTAGTTTTACAGGTATAAAATCAATTCATTTGCTTCTAACTCAAAATGTAAAATTTGCATTAGTTATATCTCTATTGCATTATCACATATGCTAAAAAGGACATGGGCATTTTTAAAAAAGATAATAAATACACTTTTTGTAGAGGTATGCCCTTTGAGTTGAAAATTTCCATGAAAGTATGCCCAGTAAGCAACATAATTGGCTGCTGAATGATAATTTAAATATGATAGCTTTTTAGTAACGTGCAAGAACTTTCCTTAAAAAATTTCAAGGAAAATTTTTGTCTTATTTTTTCTCTAGGTTTCTCTCTCTCTTTGTGAAATAGGTATACAAGGCACACACAGAGGAATCTCTCTGCTTACCTTGTCGGTTACTAGGGATTTGAAAACAGGTGGTGAATTAAGGAAATAGCTCTATTGAGAGATTAACCCATTTCATCAGCCAGTGGAGAAGGAAATAAGAACATTTTTACAGCATCTCTATAATCCATATATTTAGTGGTAACAGAAATGCCTTAATAAAAGCACTAAGAAAAGGAATGAGTGAGCACTTTGCAGCAGTTTGATTTACTTTGTAAAGTAGTGAGTATTAAAATCTAAGTAGTCTGATTTTTATTTACAAGAGAGGAAAATGATGTGTGTCCAGGAAAACCTTATCTGAGAATTAAACTGAACTTTAGCTACATAATATCAAGGGAGGGTTATTTCAATTTAATATTGATTGTTCCCCTGAAATTTGAGCACAGATATGGAAGAAACACCTGCTGAGATTCACACTGCTTTCTAAATTATTTTGCATGCATGAAAATATTATTTGTGTACCTTCTCACTACTATATGATGAACATCTGAATAAAATAAAAGTCATAAAATTCTCAAATATGTACCATTTTAATGCTTTTTTATGCTTAAGAATAAAAAGTATTATATCCATCACAATTATGGTAGTCAATAAATAACTGTACATCAAAAAGCTTTAGTAGACCTGGATGGATTTAGTGGAGAAAAAAAAAAAAAAAAAAAAAAACAGAAACTATCATAAAACCTAAGAGTCGGCTGTAGAGTTGAGAGCTCCAGGTTTTGCAAGAGCGGGTAATTGCCCAGGGGTGAATACAAATACAAATTCAAATTCTGAGATTAGTCAATTTCCCTTAGTTATTCTGAATAATAAATCTTTAGGGCCAAAATACAAGTCCTTTCAAGTATTTACATCATTTGTCTCCAACTTTTGCACCTGAACTATATAACCTGCAAATGTCAACTATATAAGAAAATAGGTCTCTCTGTATCATGCCTATATTCTTCAATAACAAACATATTATTAAATAACTCACAGGTATGTCTTTACCATACATTCATCTGTGCATTTTTTATTGATATCTCTGAATTAGTTAATACAAATCCTTAAGCCCCAAAGGTCATAATACTGTGCTAAATCTAGGTGAATATGAAAACACAAACTTTAAAAGTTCTAACAATTAAATTTTAGACAATAAAAAACGTCCCTACAAATTATAACACTAATTCCAACCTGGTGACTTTTGAGGGGCGATTGACACCTAGCCAAAATCAGAACCCATTCTGCCTGTTTAAATGAGAATATTCCTCAGTCTGAAAAATTATTTATAGAGACTTTTTACTACCCTTGTATACTGCAATGTTATTTCCTTTCCCACACACTAGCAAAGTCCATTTTCACAACTGCTATAAAGCGGCATGTTCACAGCTAGTAAAACAACTCAATAAATAGCCTCACGAAGCTATAGCTGTCTCATATCCTTTCCTCAATAAAAACAGAGGTGAACTGCTTATTTTCAGCAGCACACTATAAGAAGACAGAAGCATTATGACTGCTCATACATTCTGACTATCATTTGCCACAAGCTATATCTGTCAGCATTAAATAAAGCTGCATTATAAATGTAAACAAAACACCCACATCTACAAAATGAGCTGTCCGCCATGGCTGTAGGCATGAATTGAACCCGCTTATTGACTCAGGTTGCTCTTTTTATTTATTCTTCTACAAAGACATGCATTTACTTTACCCTACAAGCACACTGGGTTTCAGAAAGGCAACTTGTCTTGTCAGAGCAAAGAAGGTACATGTGGAAAAATGCATATCTTAATAGAATAACATTATGTGGGCAAACCTTGACCAATTGTTTAAAAAAACTGATTTATTTTTAAAGGTTATCCTAGATCAAAACACTAAGTAATCTATAAATTCAGTTCTTAAAACATATATTTATGAACTACAAGATAATTTACTCTAAAAAAAACACAGAACTTTATTTTCAATTATCTCATGAAAGGGGTAGAATGATAATCATACAATTAATTGTCCCACCCACCTCATCTTGGGTACGCACTGATAATATCAATCTCATAGAAGTAGGGAGCTAAATATTTAGGGAATCAAATTAGGCAGGGTCCAAAGTTATCTCAAGTTAAAAAAAAAAAAAAGTTTCTGTAAAACCTGAATACATCAATTGCAGCCTAACTTTTGTACTTCTTCCAAGTGCTCCACGCCTACTGCAACTGTGTAGAGCTGAGGTGACACCCAAAACACAAAGAATGTTGCAAGCTTGGAAACATTTTGCCAACCTCATTTTTTAAAACCCTGAGGTGTTGACAGATAATTCTGAACCTATAGCAGTAAATTTACATTCTTATTTAGAATGTTTTTCAAAAGGGAGAATGCTGGTCTCTAACAGCTGGGCTCAAGCGATCCCCCTGACTCAGCCTCCCAAGTAGCTGGAATTACAGAAAGGCACCACAGTGTCTGGCTTCCTTTCTCTTTATTATTGTTCTATGACAGGACATAATGCTCCAGGATTGGACATCTAAAATACAGATACATAGGATTTCTGAAAGCCAATATAGCTCTGATAATATTCCAACAGGTATGCTATACATCAAGACTTATTTGCAGTCTTATTTTGAAAAGGACCATCATCATGCCAAATCAGGACAAATGAAGGTAAGTTTTGAAGAGATTCATTACAGACAGAGCCAGAATGTACATATAAGCCACTTAATAGGCATGCATTACAAGGAAAGGGGAAAAAACAGCATTCTTTCAAACAACCACATGGGACTCTTCTATGTAGTTCATCAAATAATTTCTCAATTAGTTTTTCTCCACTACACAGATTGAATACCTTTGCCTCATGGAGATAGAAGCCATAGCACTAGATTAAAACTAAGCTTCACAGCCAGATACTACCCAACAGATTTCTTTTTTTTTTTTCCCTCATGTTTTTCATTGTAGATGGACACAATACCTTTATTTTATTCATTGATTTTTATGTGGTGCTGAGGATTGAACCCAGGGCCTCTCACATGCTAGGCAAGCACTCAACCACTGAGCCACAACCCTAGAACCCCCATCAGATTTCTTGATGCCAGAAAATCTGAAGGTATACAGAGACCAAGTACTCCAAAGAGGTAGTCTTCATTATCACCTGTTGAGCAACGGAATCACTGAGAGATCTGATTATTTATACCTCTATCCCTAACTGCAAAACATTCCACAGACTACAAGTCTAGATGTTAAAGGAAAGAAATAAAATACAATGGTTAAAATATTAAGAGGTAGAGTCACAACTTATTCTCATGTAGAACATGAGAATAAATGTTCTACAAATGGTCCATTGCTTCTCACTATTCCATAGATGGGTATTAATTATTACTGCTTTTCCTTTCTAAGATAAGCTTGTTAACAAGAATTAAGGGATTGCTTACAGCTGCCATCCATTGGGCAGGTTGCATCATTGTTTATGATGTTTACAGAAAAAAAGGGAAATCGGTACAAAGAAATAGTATGGAGTAATTAATGTATTGTAGTGTAGTAATTTCCACTTTCCACCTCCATTTAAATAAAATAAAGCTCAGTAATGCTAGCGTAAATCAGGGGGAGCCACAGGGGAGCAAAGCCAGGCAAAGACATTAAAGCCAAACCAAAGCCCTTCTTCACCCAAGCTACTACTATTATTACTTGTGCAAAGCAAATATTCAGCCTCCAACCCTAAATCATTTCAATTCCTATTTCCAAGTATAATTTAATCTTTTTCAGCGACACTTGATGCTTACTTCATCACAGCATAATGACAGATTAAAAAGTTGTTGAATTAAATATTAAAGAGGACTTCAGGCAGTTCTGCATTTTTAAGGAATAACACAGATTGGGGATGAAATGAGAAGCCCAAATGCATATTTTATACCAAAAGGAAAGAATACATATATTTTCCCTCCAGGCCACCTACTTTGTAATAAAACACAGGGCAGGTTTTATTTAGTGGATAAAATGTGAAATAATATCATAAGCTTCATATCACTATAATCTGGAACCATAAAATGATGTCAAAACAAATGATATTATGTAAGAATATAATTTTGGGGGCGAGTGTCTCGTTTAAATATTTGAAATATGAGAACATTCAGAATTTATCACTTCCACATTCTGATTTAAAAGTTTTTAATTTTGTGGAAATTTATCTCAGAGATAATCTCATAAATGATAATTATCAAAAGTTATGTAAAAAATTTTATGATATAATCTCTTCTGGGTAGGTGGGTTAAAAAAAAAAAGTTGAGGTACAGTTGTAAATATAGTTCCAATTAAAATGCTGACTGGGCTGCTAGGACTAATTTTGGAAGCTTCCACTAGATTCAGGTAAAAATAAAGAGGAAATGTCGGTAACAGTAGTATCTTATCTCTTAAATGGAATGGAAACAGTCAAAAATACCAAATTTTCAACCAGGGGTGATGGTGCACACCTGTAATATCACTGACTTGGAAAGCTGAGGCAGAAAATTTGAAAGGTTGAGACCAGTCTCAGCAACTTAGCAAGGCCCTAAAAGCAGCTTTGTGAGACACTGTCTTAAAATTTAAAAAAGTGTCGAGGGGGAGCTGGGGATGTAGTTCAGTGGTAAATCACCCCTAAGTTCAATTTCCAGTACCAAAAAAGAAAGAAAAAAAAAAGATTAAAAAATTTCCAAATTTATACTTAACAACATATACAGAAAATGAAACATGCGTATGTACAGTTACAATTCCGAAGGCCTAAATTTGGTATATGTATTTAATTTTGTTGTTGTTTGTTTGTTTAAACACAGGCTCCCTCCCCCTCCTACCGAAGCTTAAAAGAAACTGAATTTTCAATTCTTGTTTCATTGTGAATTCAAATAATTTAATTGGAGAAAAATTAATTCTATGAATATTATATTCTATTGTGTGATGACAAACTACAATCTTGCGTACATATACAAATTTTTACATAGTATGTAAGTAGATTCTTCTCTGCTTTTTTCATTTCATTTACCTATTACTAACATTGTCAATTTGACTGAAACTCAAGATATTGCCATTTTGTAAGTAAAAAGTGGGCATCACCAATCTCCTATGGTTCAACAATCATTTTAGAAAAGTGCATCTTTATATATTCTCAAAGAAAAGATTATCAACAATAGAATGTTTTAAGTAATGACATTAAAATATGTACCATGTAGAGGGATCAATGTTTTCTTATAGGCCAAGTCAGTAAATGTCATTTATTTTCCAAAAAAGTTCATTTTTGGAAGAAACACATAGTACAAATGTCAAAAGAATATTAAACATTTTAAAAGTAATGCCTTTTATCTATTTCGTATATAGAAAAAAAAAGATAAAGGTACTGGTTTCTTCAGAAATTATGACTTTGACTTTGATAGAGCTAAATGTCATCATGGCTGGCAACTACACATGGCCTTGAAAAGATGGCCTAATTCCTTTTGGAAAAATTTTCAGTATGATCGCTCCTGGTCGAATGTGGCAGGATTTACTCATGAAATGTTGCAAACACAAAGCATAAAACATTACCATGGAATTATTTTGCAAACCTAAAAAAAGGAGCAAGGCTTTTAATATTTCTTTATTAATCTCAAAATTTCAGCGTTCTGTTGCTCTGCTGGCAAGAATACAGGCTAGTCATTCCTTGCATGCATACTGTTCTAATCCCATGCTATTAGCTGCATAAACTACACTGCAGAAATGCTGCACAATAACCTTTTCTGGTATTCTGTAAAACTACCAAAAGAAGAAAGAAAGCACATATTTTCTTCCTATGAGCTCAATACTTTTTGACTGGAGTTTAGTCAGTGGGGATGGGAGGGAAATAGTGGTAACAAGAGCAATTTTTCCATGGTTTCCATATTTAAATCTCCAAAAAAGCAATAATTTAATTTTCCAACCAGTTACAGTAATGAGGTAATATTCCTCATCACCTAGGACATAGTAGGTACCGAACAAATGTTTGCACAATTCCCTTTGGAATTCCGGCTCCCATTGAAAAACTCAGCCAGTAAGTTAGAATGCCTCAAAACCAGTTGCGGTGGGGAAACCTCCCAGAAGATGTTTCAAATCAATGGTGAAGGGATTTTGGTTGGCTGGCTGGCTGCTTGGTTTCTCAACCACCATGTTCCTGGGGTGTCCTTGTTTTGCAGTCGACCTGGAATTCTTTCCCTACGTGTTGAAAATGTTCGCACAGTGCTGACGCTGAGCCCTCGATACTCAGGTCTGCAACGCCCAGATTAAAATCAGGAAGTACAACCTTCCTGGCCTGGCAAACCAAGTTTCTGGTTTGGGCAGGGAAAAAAAACTAACTTTCAGGCTTCCTACAGGGACTGGTGCACAGGTGGTGCTGACACAAGGGCACCAGGCCGACAGGGCGCGCGGCCCTGGGGGTGGTGGGGGGTGGGTAAGGTCACTTCGGCTAGGGCTGCTGCGCCCCGCAGCTCAGGGCGGGCGCCCAGCGCGCCCATTGTTCTCCTCGCCACGACGGGTTGGTCTGCGGCCTGGCAGTGGTGCGGGCGCCCCTCCCGCCGCCGCCCGGCCACCCGCCGCCCGGCCCTGCTCCCCGCTCCCCGCCGCTGCGGGGCAGGGGGGGGGGGGCGCCGCTGACAGCGAGTTCTCACCGCCCTGACTGCATAATTAATGCAAATGGAGCAGCCTCCGTGTCATGTGCGGGCTCTTTGGGCTTACTTTTGTGCGACACTTACACAGGAATATTAACTAGAGAAAGCAGCATCACAACAGGGGTGGAAAATCAGCCTGTCAGGGACTCATTCCAAATGCCACGGAAAGCGGAGCGGCTTCAAGATTGTTTCATCAAGGTGATTGAGAACAAAAACTACTGCAGAAAGAAAATTCGGCCTTAAGCTGAGCTCCCACACAGACATTATTTATCGCTCTAGATCTTTATGCAAAATTCGAGATTTGAGAAAAGGCGTGATGCTGCTGCGTGTGTGAACAGCCAAGTAAGCCTTGTCTGCCGTGCGTGTGCAAACACGCTTTTACCCCACACATGTGCAGACGCCCTTGAACATCTCCCAGCCAGGGAAGAAAAGGTCCAGGACAGGAGTGACCTTTCCAAGGGTCAGTGAGTTACACCGAAAACCACAGGTGATGGGGGCGATCCCCCACTTAGCCGAAAGGAAGGCCCACATCCCAGGGGATGCTAAAGAGTTCCGTGATTAAGGCATCCAGTTTATAGTACTGTAACCCACTTCAAATCAAACCAAGCTAAAGACACTTTATGGTAATCTGTGGTCACTTTTTCTTTTCATAACCTGCTATATCCAAAATACTTAAAATCCAAAGCATATTTTATACCTCCCCAAAAGTGCATTTCTTCTGAAATAATCTTTATTTAATTCTCATAATCATCCAGAATATTCCATATAAAATGTATCCCCTTTTCCAAGGGAGTTAAAGGTTATTTCCCAAATCTGTCTCCAGCCTGATCTGTGGCCTGCCTTAAAAAAAAAAAAAAAAATCTGTAAGTAATAATTTATATATCAAATATACACATTTAGTTGCTTAAATTCATTTAGACAAACAATATTATAAATTGATCAACTGCATTGAGGCTGTGTTTTTATAATGGTGAGTAATCAAATCCAAAACTTTCCTAATATTAAGTTTTTACATATTTTAAGGAGAGGAAATTAAATACATTAGAAAATAAACAGAAAGAAAAAAAAAAAAAAAACCTTCAGCAGGGAAGAAAGAGTATGGTTACAAATTTTAACTCCAATATGTTACATGTAAAGGAGAGAGGGGTTGGAGTGTAATCAAATCTTATGTCCCCCGCCCCCAAAATGCCATCAAGTGAGTGAGTTTGTGTCTAGCAAGACATGTGTCACCTCTCCTTTCATATAACAGAGTGAATGTTCTCAAGGAATTCCTCCACACAAAGGGGTCAATTGTATGCCACTGAATAACCTTGCACATATTTGTCTATTAAGTAATTGAGAATTAACTCCATCTGTGTGCCTTTACTGGCTTAATTAAGTATATGTACAATAACTACAAATGATACCTTCATCCATTCAATACACTACATGGCAGAAGAGATCAAAATGGACATGCCAATCAAAAGGGTTTACCTTAGACAGGAAGCAGCCCATCAGGCCATTATTACACATTAAAGATATTATATTCAATCATTGTTAATATCTTGAAAAAATCCTGTCTGCACATTAAATCACTTTTCTCCAGAAGTAACATTTCTTTTATGTCTAAATGCACATATTCCTTCATCATGCTCCAGTTCTCTTACTAGAGATGGTAGAGATCTATTATTATCCATTTTTAAGTCAACTTTTTCAGCAAGTTTGACTCCTCTCTTTACATGATATTACTGACTCTGACTCATCACATATTCAGGTAAATACTCCAGCACTTAAAAAAAAAAAAAAAAAAAAAGGGAATTCACAAACTATATATTGTGGCCTATCTCCCAAATCTTTCTTTACTGTACTAAAATTTTTATTGGTGTTCTGAGTTAAGAATTTCCAAACTGACAAAACACTGTTTTACACTCAGTTCTTTTACTTAGTAAGTTTTATAAGATAAATTCATCCTTATTTTGTATTAACATCTAAATTAATCTAATTCCAGAACTTTTTACTTTTAGGAACTTAATATCTTATAAATAACCTATCAACTTAAAAAAAAATAGGACTGGGGATGTGGCTCAGCAGTAGAGCACTTGCCTAGCATGTATGAGGTCCTGAGTTTGATCCTCAGCACCATATAAAAATAAATAAATAAAATAAAGGTATTGTGTTCAACTACAACTAAAAAATAAAATGTTTTTTTTTTTTTAAAAAGACATCAAATTTAGGATCAATACACAAAGCTATGAACAGAAAAATACCTTGAGACACTAATGTGAAACCTGAAGCTCATTGATTTGGTTCCTGATAACATGCTATTAAATTGGCAAACATGCTGACCTTGTGTGCAAAGGCAGAACTGTGCATGTGAAACATAAAGTTAAAAAACAGCTTCAAAATGACTGTTTAAAACTGTAGGCTACAAACCTTAAAATACAGACAAGTATTCCATAGTTTATTTAAAATTGGCAACCACAATTTAACAAGCTATTCTAACAAATGATTAGCATAGCGTGTGCTTTTCTTTAGCCATCAATTATGACACAGGGTAATGCAGGGCACAACTTAAGTGTCAAATTACAATATGCTATACAAAACCACTTTGCAACACAGCTTTCTGTTTGCTTAGCAATTACTACAGAACACACTGCCTTTCATGAAAGGAATTGGTCAGAACTGTTTATAAGAATTACCACAAATGTTTATATATTTATATTATGAAGAATTAGTTGACTAATTTGAATTTCATAAAACTAAGTTGAATTTCATAAAACTTAACCTTTAATAAAATGGCTGGGTTATTTACACTTTGTTGGTTTTAAAGTATACTTATAACCAAAATAGTAAGGATCTTTTTCTTCTTAAACATAAGTCTCATCTATGATGTGACAAAAGTGGCATAGTACTTTTTTAAGATAAGTCTTTTCTCTAATTTATCCAGTGAAAATCATTAAAATTTTATCATTTAATCGCTGGTATAGTGAAATCTAAATTTAGTAAAATCTGTAATCATTCTGAAGATATTGAGGATTATTTTCTTTATAATCCTCAATAAGACAAACATGAATTTAAATAAAAAATAAACAGGTAGAATTTCAGAAACATGATTCAGGTTGTAGTTTTACATGGCAATCAATATTTCAAATACTTTATCAATGGTGAAAAATGAATAAAAGTTATCTGTCTTAATTGTAGGACTATCCATTAATTCATAAAATTCTTCTGTGAATAAATACTTAATGAGAAAAGGGAAAAAATACACAAAACAGTTTTACGTGGGGTTTTTTTTCCCCCCTTCTGCTGCTGTCCTTTCTCTTGCATTTGCCTAAAGGCTCTCAGTAAATTACACTCCCAGTAAATGACTGTAATTTACCCGTTGAATTCCCTTGTTCAGGAAAAGCACAAAAACACATTCCAGCATTTCCACAGCTCAAATTTACCATTCGGGATGTCAAGAACAATCCATGGGCAGTAATTTGAAACTGTTTGAACCTTCAAATGAGGGAAATTAGAAATGTTTTGAGAGCTAAGATTTTCAGTGAGGAGATAAAAACCTGATAAAAATCTCTAACTGTTCTTTTCCTTCCTCCCCCCTCTGATATCAAAGTCAGAGGCCTAAATAAACTAGTCCACAGTGGGTTTTGAGACAGTGCTATAGAATACAGTTCTAATAATGAGTCAAATTTACATTTACTAGGTTAATTTTTACTGAGAAGATATACTATATAAATATCATGCTTAATGCTAAAACACAGATCCTGCTATACAGTTTTCCCAACTGTCTCCTTGTTCACTGACCATCACTCAAAATAACTTTCTCCGGTACAACTTATATGAGCAAAGTTATAGAAATTCAGGGTTCCAGGGATACGCAGCAGTTACAGTTAATTATTTGTATAAATGAGAACAAAGACTTTCTGTTCAGTTACATTTCAGTACAGAGAAATGCTGTACACAAAGAAAGGCAGACATTTACGTTGGCCACACAAATTGTATCAGTTAATATTTTAATATTTAACACAGACCAACATATAGAATAAACTAGTATAATCCCAATGTAAATAATTTCTTAGTACTGTAAGAGGTACACATACACACACGTGCACACACACTCACACACACTCTACAGTTAAGAACATTCAATAACCCAAACAGCCTATTTCACTCTGTCTAAAGGCAGGTTTTCATATGGCAAAATGGTTATAAATCCTCATTATCCTAAATAAAATTACAGCACTTTAAACATTTCCAGGGAGAACATTCTCTCTTCTAAACAACTACCTTAGCGAGTAATAGGAAGCAATATGGTTGCACTTGTGTCACAGTTGGAAGCCTTTTTAAACTGTCGCCCTGCTAGCAAACCGATTCTACATATTAAAATGAATGTGTTGCTTATTTCAAGGGGGAAAATCATTTATAAAATCAAGACCATTATTAGGATATACTTCCTCTTTAAAATGAACCAAAAGTACAGATGGCAATATATATGTTCACATAACTTAATTCTCCATCAGTGGTTTGATCTTATAAGAATATAAGATTCATGAAAGAGGAGATTTTGCATATTTAGTACTTAATAGCCAAACTAGCCTATTGGCCCAAATATTTCACTTTTAGTATAAAAGATAAAGTCTTTACAAATGTTTCCTAACTAAATTACAGATCTTAAAAAAAGTATTTTTATCTACTTTATTTAACAAGTGCATCCTTTTCCTAATAGTTGCATCGATATCAAGAAGAATGCTCCCTATTATAATAGTTGCATAGTAACTATAACATATTTATAGTCTAGATAGGCTTAACAGTAGACATAAGCTGAATATGTGGGCCCAAATTTCTATTGTATCCTAAAGTTCAAAAAGAAAAATGAATAATGAGCATTACATCCAGTGGGCACATGAGAATGTTTTACTCACGCTTAAATTTTATACAATTGTGGGGAAAAAAACACTGGAAATAATATAACTTCTGTGCTCTTTATCTAGGTATACAATGGCCCTGTAATTTTTTAATCCTACGCAAATGACAGAAGAAGTTATAGACTCCCAAATGAAGGTTTGTGAACATCTCTCAAGAGGGATTTGCAGGGAAGTGCTGCTCTCTATCGAATGATTGCTTTGCTTGTTTATTAAAACACTCCTTGTAGATTCTTAAACATTAATTTTTGAATCTCAGCTTTTCTTACATTTGGAGAATGTATTCAATTCAATGAATATTTCCAGCATACTGTGTACTACCATGCTTAACTGGGAGAGGCAACTAGTAATAAAGAAATTAACTCCTCAACCAAGACTGTATATGTTCTGCTGCTGTTCTTGATTGAAATTTTCCCAGTTAATTTCTAGACAATTACATTATCTACTTCATAATTGTAAACCTGGATGAATTGTTTCTAAAGTTGCATCATGGTTCATGCCAATAGAACCTATGAAAGCATAAAAACTCCTGTTTCTGATGTCACTGTTATCAAGCCAAAAACAATTACACTCATTTGAGTTATGGCAACCAATAAACTTAGATAATCACCATATGCAACACAACATTTTGGCACTTGAACTTAAAACTCTTGTAGACAACTATAGATTGCTTCTAATGCAGAGCACTCTTGTCCTACCCAAGGCTGCCAATAGAAATGCCAAAGCTGCTGAATACTGCGCATCCTAGTAATGCTGTCAGTAAATGGCACATTCACACAGCCCCCAATCCTCTCTTCCCAGGCATGGTCTTCTCCAGCTGCAGCTTAATTTCCTGTGACTTGCCTAATTACTGTAATTAAGGATTAATTGCCATTAATTATTCACACATAAGCTCATCGCAAATCATGGGGTAAATGTCTTATGAAAGCTGCCATACAAGCCATGTATAAACACACTGGGATGCTTCAGGCAGGCGAATCTATCACTCAGCCCTCAAGCAAATCTCTGTGCTTCTCTTACAAAAACAGCTATAACTCTCAGAAACTCGACAGTCCTTTCAGGTAAGCATTAGGTTACAAAGCATGTTTTCCTGTGGAAGCCACAACGGTTTTATTAGTACTATAAATGCTGTTTTATCTTTCCAACTGCTATTTTTATGTTTCCATTTTTATTCTACGGTGCTCAGTTTAGGACAACCACTTGCTTCAAGGAGGAATGTTTGCAGTTGCTGCTTTCCCCATCACAGTTTGAAATAGTTCCATGTGGTTTACAACATATGACCATGCAACTGAGATCAGCATGACCAAAAAATAGGGGGGAAGGGTGTAAAAAGAAGAAGAATTATTATTATTATTATTGATCAGCTACACAATTGGGTTAGAAACCATTTGATTTTCAAAATTCACAATTGTTCTGCTGGATGTAAATAAGCCATAGCACATATTTAATCCCTGGAAAGGTGTTCCTTTTCAGTCAGGTTACCTGTTTGACCATGAAAGTACCAATGACAAAATGAATGAAATGGCAGGGGAGCAAAATAGCCTTCTATGGATTACTTTTGTATTAGCTGGGTTTCCTGTTTTAAAGATAACATCTGGTATTTTCACAATTACAAAATACAGACACTGTTCCTTTGCCAAGCTAGAAAATAAATTGTTTCTTCCAAGAATTTTTAACAGACCCTGTGCTGATGAGGGAACTTCCAAATGTCCTAAGTCTAGAAATAATGCTCCTAATGCTTTTCTCTAGTTATGTAGGTTTTCCATGTCTCAATGACTTAAAATAGAATAATTCATTTTAGCAACAGAACAAACGATAGTATATGTTAAAAGAATGAAACTACAGCAACACTACATATTATCACTGCCCTAGGAAATTCAAATCTAAATAAGCAGAATGTTGTTCTAATTGTTATGTTAGTTCTATCTTTAGCAAATTAATGCATGAAACATTTTCATTTCAGTATGTTTGTGTGTCTTGAGTTAACATTTATGTAAATGGACCGTATGGCAGATTTCTAATGTTTCAAATGCTCCTCTAGGACAGCAACTTTTTCAAATACATCATTTAAGAGATTCCCCACCCCCATTTTCTGCAATATTTAAAATGGGGTTATATAGCAACTAAAATAATTTACAGATTTAAAATCTTAAATTGAAAATATATTGCATGAATCACTACAGACCATAACTATAGTCAAGCAAAATGACAATTAAGCCTACAGTCACCGACTATTCAAAATAAAAAAGTAAATATATGACCTCTTATTGTCTAATAGCTAATTGTCAATATGTATTTAAATTACAATTTCAATCAAGCTTTAAAGGAAAAAAAGAAAAAAGAAAAAATTCCTTGGTTCCATCAAATTTAGAAAGGCATGTAATATTTCTGCAGTGACCACAGAATCTTTTTGACAATTACACAGCCACCTAATTGATGGATGGAAAGACCAGAGAGCTGAATCTACAAAATTAAAGTAGCAGCCCAGTTCCTGGATATTCAACTTCTATAACCTCTCTAGTGATGAGAAAATATACAAAGCTTGATGAAACTCATCAGAGATTCAACTCTTTCTATCCAACATAGATTTCTAAAACTGGAGTAATACAATTTCAAAATATTTTCACTGCTGAATTACATATGCAATCCAAAACAGCAGTTTGGAACTTAGTAAATATTTAATGCTGATAATAGGTCCTCCCAAATCTACTGATGTGGATTATTCGTCCCTGCAAAAGCATTAGAGTAGAAAATTATGGCTTTTAAAGATATCTAAATCTGGATTCTTGCACTCCTACTCATGAGAATTGCTGTATATCAAAGTACTAATTTTAAAATGTGGACACTAAATTAATAGTAAAATTCACAAAAATGATTTTAGTAGAAATGTTTAATTTTATTACAGTGATAATAAATTTAATTGGTTTTTATTGTTGATTTTTAAACCTACCTAAAGTTCAATGTTTTAATTTAGCTGTCAGTTTACCAACTAATTCCTATACCCCTGTCCTAGAGTCAGCAGTTAGTCACACAGAGAGCTGTTAAAAATCTACTATTCTAACACACAGCTTTACCATCAATGTCATCTAATTGATACTTCCCTATTTTTGTCACCTTGCCTTGATGCCAGCTGCCAAGCTCTGCCATGTCACTTTCCATTTATGGACTCCCAAGTCCCTTGATCTGGCTAATTAGAGTTTATGTGTTAATTGGAGTAAATACAAAGATGGGAGTCACAGGCACAAATTTCAAAGCACACCATAAATTGAAGAGCTGATAAGCAGGGAAAAGATGCCTTCATGGAACAAGTGTCAAGTTTATTTTACCATTGGAAGAGACCCAGAATTTCCTCAAAAAGTGACACCTGTAAGTTTTTTAAAAAGACTAAATGAGAACAGTAACTAACACATTAAGAATATTGCTCTGTAGCAGTAAAACACACAATGACCCAAATTTAATTCAAGAGAGCAAATTCTTTCTTTTTTAATTACCAGAACTGTTTCAATTCCATAATACTGTTTCTTATTTTTACCTTATTTCACAGAAAATATACACCTTGGGCTAGTCATGTAATTCAGTAGCAAAGCACTTGCCTAGCATGTGCAAGCAAAACAAACATACACACAACACACACACACAAGAAAGAAGGGGGGCGGGGAGGAAAGGAGAAAGGAAAAAAGAAAGAAAACATACGCTTTGAATTTAATTTTTACTAAGAAAATTCAGTATTTAAAATAAGAAGATATTATTTTTTTAAATATTTATCTTCTATCAGAGAAATACTTGTAGATATATTTTTAAGAATATATTATTTAAATGAGAAAAATAACATTTTAATTAACATTGTTAATATATTAATACTCTTTCTGCTAAATTTTTTTATTTAAAAATAATTACCACAAATACAACAAAAGGAGTTCCTGAATACTATACAGATCAAGGATACTAGATTTCAGACACTTACTCTCAAGTGATTTAAGACTAGATAACTAGAAAGAATGCATGATTTCTTGTGATTAGAGAGTGTTTCCAATACCCTCAAAAACTTTCCTCACCAAAATGTTGCTATCACCAGGAGACACTGCTTTTCTGGTGAGGAGGATGAAATTACTTTTATCTTTTTTTTTATATATATAATTAACTGATAGTCTTCCTTTGCCATTTTGCTTTATTAAAAAAATTCACATCTGATCATTCATACTTTTTTGACAAAAAATGAGGATTAATTCATTTGTTACTCGTTACAACTACCTGATATCAGTTACTAATAAGAATAATAATAGAAGCAGCAGGGGCAATAACAGCTAGTACTAATTTTACTTAACATTTTTACAGCACTTATTGCTTACAAAGAGATTTGACATATATTACTTTAAGTTGTGGTAACTAAGATAAGTTAGGTACATAAAACATGGAACTAAGGACTTTTCACAAAAAGCATTCAAACCATTTTCAGGTTGAAAAAAATCACTTGGCCATACCAGAACAACAACTCTATCGTCAAAAGCATCCATGTAATAAAAAATATTAAACATCTACGGGTGCTTCTCAAAGGATCTTTTAAATTAAATTAATAGCTTAATATTCGTGAAATGGATATATCAATAATCCTCAAACAATCTTCCTTCCTTTTCTTTATGTCCTTTTAGTTGACAAACTATGGTGCTGTCTGAACAGTCTATAACTTCAGTTTTACATTCTAAAGATGTTCCTTAGGTCAACCTCATGTTTCTCTTTCAGGATTCTAATTTCTTTTAGTATTTTCAACTCATCTGCAACAAGTCTGAAATTAATCAACTTTTTTAATTAAACAGAATATATTTCAGAATGAATTAAACCTTTTCTATGAACCATATATTAAATATAAGAATATATTAAGGTATTCATATACTTAAGGTATTCATGTACCTCTGATGAGGAATAGCAGCACATTCTTGAAAAAACATTCTCTGGAAAAGTTTTGATAGCAGTGTTTAAGTTTTCTCAAATAGGTAAAATACACACAAAATTTCATTTAGGTTGGAGATATGGGAATAACTTGCATCTAGTGATGTTATCACTGATGAAATATATTCAAGAAAAATACTTTAAATTCCTACATTAGAATAAGTGACAATATCACATAAGAACCTCTGAGATCAACATTGCACGTTGTGTCACTAACAACTTTGTACAACTTTTAAGACAAAACTATCCTATAACTCAGTGTGGGGTTTTAGCTGAAAACAACCAAGCTAATTTCTATAAATTAATAGATATCCATGAGAAACAGTAAGAAACAAAGAAATGCATATGTGAACATCATCAGCATCCAAATGAGTTTATTGTAGGACTCTTTAAAGCACATCTGATCTTGGCTCCAGCCTGTAGTCTACCTTTCAACTTGCAAATGACAGTGTCACCAAACACTGTCCTTCCATCAATCAAGCTAGGTCATGAATATACAAAAGGCAGCAGAGAGGCTGGCTACCTCCTGCAGTTCAACTTGGCCTAATTATCTAGGCCTTTCTTTTGGTTACAGTCTGAAGAGTATACACCCAGTCAGCTGCTGGGCAGCCGGAGGCCTAATCAAGAGAGGTTATGCATACTGACCCTTATATGGACATTCAATGCAAGTTAAATGTGAGCACCAAATGTCATCTTTCTTATTCATCATTATGAAATTTCCCTCCCCTTTCGAAATACCAATCTGCTGCCATTTTCAGACACTCCTCTTACCCCCCTCCAAGCTGTCATTTCACTGTGCTTGCTGCCAGTTGAGTGAATTAGCATTCTAACTGATGTGCTGCTCTTCTCAGACAAATCCTTGAGCTGCGTTAACTAATGACTTCTCTCCAGAAAAAAAGAACTGATAGTCAACCATTGATAAAAAAAGACTGCATTTCCACAAATCACAAACAATTTGTCATAATGGTAGCAAAATCAGTGAAGATTTACTATGGTTGTTCACTTTCCCTTGTTTTTTCGGCAGTTCATGATCAAGAAATAACCAATAATACTAAATGGAATAAAAATTGCTAACTAGTCATCTGCAGTTGGGTATGATAATGAAGTCTAAGCAAGATAATTTATTGACCATAAAGGATTGGTGGAGATGGAAAGTAAGCAAACAATGAGGGCCACTCTAACTGGTCCAGTAGACAACAAACTGTCCGAGTGCCTAACCATTCCCTACAAGTTATAGTGCTCAGAAGTTGTTGACAATGATGGAGTTAACAATAATGACATCAAATGCAATGAAACTAGGGCCATAACTAGGACTGTGATGTGGAATTGTAAAGAAAGGTCTTGGAAATATTAAAGAACATAATTTATAAAATTGAAATAAGATGGGAATAGAAAATTCCACTGAGATATAAAAAATAATTAGTAAAAAAAACTGAGAAGCATTGAGATTTTGTAGGCTGAAATTATGTGTATCTTAATTTTGCTATATTTTTACATATGTATACAGGAGGATATAAACAACAAAGAGCTAATGTCATCTGGTTCAGTAAAAGAATATTGCAATTACTTCAGTCCTGCAAATCCTAGAAGTACTGAAAAGTCATATTTAGCTGAAATTGAAACCCCAAATACTTGTCTAAAACAGATGGAAGATGGGTAGAAATGGGGGAAAGAATTGTTCATGGTTAAGTATAGAATGTTTGATTATTATAGTATTCTGTTTTTTTTTTGGTTTTTAAAGTCAATTTTGATTCACTAAACAAATATTGGAGAATCTCTGGGGGAAAGAAAAATGTGCATGACATTGTTCTTGCCCTCAAGCTGTTTGTAATCTCACTAGAAAGGCAGACATGCACATATAAAGAGTAAAATAACAAATATATCATGTTTGCACATATAATATGTTGTTTATATTGTAAATATGTTTGCAACAGACTCAGAAATAATATTATGTATTCTATAACTTCTTTTCAGCAGTGCTGGGGATTAAAACCCAGGGCCTCACTCAAGCTAGGCAAACCATCTACCACTGAACTACATTCCCAGCCCTAACTATATCTTCAAAGAAATACTATAAATGATACACAGTAAAAGTCAAGTGAGTAAAACAAAAAATGTTTTATGATTCGGAGGAAAGGGTTTATCCTAAAGGAAGCATACAGTATACTGGTTAAGGGAAACTATGAAACATGACCTACCTTGAAAGAATAATATGGAAAATATTATTATTATAGGAAGGAAGGAACCATAAGGCAGAAGTTAATCAAGCATCTTTAAAAAAGAAAAATAGGCCCTGTTCAACTACGACAAAGTTTCTTGTATAAGAGAGGTAGAAGCAATGTATTCCCTGAGGCTCCAAACTAGATTTAGGGTCTCTTACATGCTTTGCTTCAAATTCATAATCTGCAATTCTTCAAATCATTTAATCATACACACAGAATTGTATCTTATTTATCCATCACCGGCATCTAACACTGACCCTGACATATATTTAGTGCTCAACAATAGTGATTAAATGAAAAAAGGATGTAAGTCCAATTTATATGAAGCTAAGAGTTCTAGGCTAAAGAGTCTGAAAGTTATCCTATAGGCAATAGGGAATAATTAAAGATTAAAGCAGCATGATATGAGCAATATCATAGGAAGTTATATTAGAAATGAAAACTTGGCAGCAGAATATCATGAAGATTGAATCAAGATCTAGAATCAAGAGTTCTAGGGCTAGGGCTGGGGCTGGGGCTCAGCGGTAGCGTACTTGCCTGGCATGTGTGAGGGACTGGGTTCGATTCTCAGCACTACGAGAATCCTTGGTATTTCGTGAAATAAATAAAGGACTATCAACAACTGAAAAAAAAAAAAAAAAGAGTTCTAGCTGTAGCTGGGCCTGATGGCACATGCCTATAATCCCAGCAACTTGGGAGGCCAAGGAAGGAAGAACACAAGTTCACAGCTAGCCTCAGCAACTTAGAGACCCGGTCTCAACATTTTAAAAGGGGGAGAGATTATCAATCATCATATACTGAGTGCTGCTCAAAGGCCAAACTTTCTTGTAAAATATATTTCCGTACCTGCTCTCTTATATGGGTAGCCATAATGAGCCTTCAAAAAACCATCTTTACATGCAAAGATGTTCATTATTTATAATAAAGAAAATCTAAAGACAAATGAAATAACCGAGAACATGGAAATGGTTAAGAAAGTCATAAGACAGTTACTTCACATACTATTAGATAGACAATAAAATTAATCGTTAAAAACTGCTAACATGGGGCTGGGGATATAGCTCAGTTGGTAGAGTGCTTGCCTTGCATGGACAAAGTGCTGGGTTCAATCCCAGAACCAAAAAAAAAAAAAAAACGCTAACATGGCTAGGATATGTTCAGTGGTTTAAAAAAAAAAAAAACTAACATAGGGGCTAGACTTGTGGCTCAGTAGGAGAATACTTGCATGGCATGTGCAAGGCCCTGGATTTGATCCTCAGCATCACATATAAATAAATAAATTAAAGTAAGTAAGAAATCCATTGACAATTAAAAACTATTAAAAAAAACTAACATAGAAAGGAAATGACATATTAATACTATTGTCAAAAAAACCCATAAAAGTATGTAAAAAACTGATGTCAATTATAAAACAAAAATGTGCATTGTTTAAAAATGAGGTGATTAGGAAGATTGCAAATTGATGTTACTCTTCTAAAGGTCAATTTAACAGCAATATTATAAATTAAAGTATGTACACACTAGGATTTCCACATATCCCAGAAAAACTGTAGTGCATGGGCCAGGGAGGTATATAGGGATTTTGATCATAGCCAGAAGCACAAGTCTCCTGTTCTCTGTTATTTGAAATAAGTGTTCATATTAACTTCACGGTTGCACAGTATTCAAATAAATGAAAATCTAAGAACCTATTTATTCATTGAAAAATTGATAGATTTGGGGGCAGGGTTTTTGCTCTTTTTTTCCTATTATAAATGCATCTGCTATAAACATTCAAATATATTCTGTAGATACAAATGTGCAAGCATTTCTGTAGGATACAATACCTAAGAGTGGAACTGCTAGTTTATAGGGTATGCCAATCATAACTTAGATATTGACAAATTTCTTCCAATAGTTATATCAATTTATATTCCTATCAGCAATACATAAGAGTCTCTATTATTCTTCCACATTCTTTTTTTTTTTTTTTTTTTTTTTTTTTGGTAGCGGGGGGTGGGCAGCCGCAGGGGAGGGTAACCAGGAATTGAACAAAGGTAGGCTTAACCATTGAGCCACAGCCCTAGCCCTTTTTAAAGACAGGGTCTCACTAAGTCGCTGAAGGCCTTGCTAAAAATTACTGAGGCTGCCTTTGAACTTCCAATCCTCCAGCCTCAGCCTTCCAAGCTGCTAGGATTACAGGTGTGTGCCACCGCATTCTACTAAGATTCATTTGGGGTGTTCTATCTTGGTGAATGTTTCATGTGAACTGCGAAAGAATACATATTCTGTTCTTATTGGGCCAAGTGATGTTGTCAATTAGGTCAAGTTGGTTGATAGTGACATTCAAGTCTTTTAATCCTTACTGATGTTTGCAATAACCCAATCTTGCATTAATGACATAAACTGAGCCTAGTCTTTATATATCTATTAAATGTCTACACATGGCTGAATTCAGCTTGGCAACATTTTATTTAGGATCTTTCCATCTAATCACCAATGAGACTAGCATGTAACTTTCCTCTCTTGTATTGGCACCACTCTGTTTCAATATCAGTTACATCAGTATTACATAAATTAGCTGAAGAGTATGTTTTTGTTTGCAACACTGTGAAACTTGTATAAGATAGAAATTTTCCATTGTTTCATGTTTACAACTCAGATGCAAAACTCTGCTCCTGATGCTTTCTTTGTGGCAAGATTTTAAACTACTGTTTTAATTTATTTAATGATTATAAGATCATATATATTTTCCACCTTTTTCTTGTAATAACAATTTGTAGATTTCTACTAATATTACATTTCACCTAAAGTGTCAAATGTATTAATAAATTATCCATAATATTCTCTTTTTAATCCTATGTTTATTTTCTTTTTTCAAATCCAGTGTTATTAATTTGTGCTGCTATTTCTTCTTCTTTTTTTTTTTAATTTTGTTTTGGGTGGTGTGTTACTATTAGTTTAATTGACTAATCTTTACCCAAGGTTTGTCAATTTTAGGATTTTTTGGATTTTGTACCACGAATTGAACCTGGGTATACCTGACCCTGAACCACACCCGAGGCCTTTTTATTTTTTGAGAAAGGTTCTCACAAAGTTGCTGAGGTTGGCTTTCAACTTGAGATCCTCCTGTGGCAGGCTCCTGAGTCACTGGAATTAGAAGCATGCACCACCATGCCCAGGATTTTAGGAATTTTTATAGTACAAACTTTGACATTGTTGATGTTTCCCTTATACCTTTGTTTTCTCTTCAAAATTTGATTATTCTATTTTTATCTATTTTCTTTGGGTTTATTCAGCTGTTATAAAATTAGATTTTAGCTAATTAACTTTAAGCCTTGTTAATTTTAAAATGTAAGCACTTAAGACTAAAAATAATATTTTTATAATATGGCTCATGAAGTTTAAAATATTTAGTATTGGGCTGGGGATGTGGCTTAAGCGGTAGCGCACTCGCCTGGCATGCCTGCGGCCCGGGTTCAATCCTCAGCACCACATACAAACAAAGATGTTGTATCCGCCAAAAACTAAAAAATAAATATTAAAAAAAATTTAAAAATAAATAAATAAATAAAATATTTAGTGTAAAATATTTAACAATTTCCTTCACAACTCTTCCTTTGATATGAAAATGATTTAGAAATATTAAGTTTCCCTGTATCATAGTTATTTTATTTTACTCTACATTTTTTAGTTCCATTTTGTTCATTTCTAAATGTCGACTTCTTGTGGGGGGGTGGAATAAATGATGCTAATTCTTTCCAATTTGTTGAAGCCTGATTTATATTTAATTGTCAGGTGTTCTTTTATATTTTTTAAAAAATAATGCCTTTCCCCACCCCCTTTTCTTTTTGTGACACAGAATCTTGCTAAATTGATGTCTTTGGCCTCTGAATTTGCAATTTTGGTGCCTCAGCCTCCCAACACTGGGATTACTGGTATGTGCCATCACGCCTGGCAAGAATGCATATTATGTGGTTTCTGGTGATATAGTCTCCATATGTCCACAAGATCAAGTTTGTTAGTTGTATTATTAAATTTTTCTACATATTTATAGAATTATTTTTTCTGTTTATGCTATTGTTTCCCCTCAGGGATATGGCAAAATCTCGCCCAACAATTGTGAATCTATTTCTCCTTAAGGTTCTGTAAAGTTTTGCTTTATATTTTCAAGCTATGTGATCAAGTGTATATGATTTTAAAACTGTTAAAATTTTCATACAGTGTTCTTTATTTCTAGAAATGTGTTTTGCCTTCACTTTCAACTTTTATCTGGTATGGTACAGCCGATTCCCTCTCTTCTTTTTTTAGCAGGGTGTATTATCGTTCCCCATCATTTTAGCATCACCTTTTCTAGCCTGGCATGGTGGTACATTCCTTTAATCCCAGCAGCTGGAGAGGCTGAGACAGGAGGATCACGAGTTCAAAAGTCAGCCTCAGCAACTGTGAGGTGCTAAACAACTCAGTGAGACTCTGTCTCTAAATAAATACAAAATAGGGCTGGGGATGTGACTCAGTGGTCAAGTGCCCCTGAGTTCAATCCCTGGTACAAAAAAAAAAAAAAGACCTTTTCCATATCCCTTTTATCAGTGTGTCTCTTACAAATAAGTAGGTTGTCAGATTTTTGTTTTTGCTTCTTTGCTTGTTTGATAGTAACTTGTTCAGTATTCTAATAGTCTTTAATCTTTTTATTTTAGTTTGTTATATATGACAATAGAATGCATTATAATTCATATTACACATATACAGTCCAGTTTTTCATATCTCTGGTTATACACAAAGTAGAGTCACATCCTTCATGTCTTCTTACACGTACTTAAGATGTTCCTACCCTTATGCCCTATCCTTCCCCTTTCCCCTTCTGCCCTATCTAGAGTCCATTTAATCCTCCCATCTTTACCCCCCAACCCCTTGCCCCACAGCATATTATGGATCAGCATCCTTAAATCAGAGAAATCATTCAGCATTTGGTTTTTTGGGATTGGCTAATTTCACTTAGCATTATATTCTCCAGCTTCATCCATTCACCTGCAAATGCCTTACATCTTTTCATCCTTTAATATTCAAAAATAATTTTATATATATTTGCACTTATTTCTTGATATCATTGTGTGTGTGTGTGTGTGTTTTGTCCTACTTTTGTTTCTCTAGTTTTCTTTCTTGTCTCCCTTTAGATTGATCAAATTACTATAATTTTTTCTGCATCAATTCATTTTTCTTCCTTTACTAATCTGGAAGCTATACAATCTACTTCAATTTTCTTAATAATTATCCTAAAAAATTTCATTAATATCTATGTTTTAGAATCATTTAAAATTTTTTAAAGATAATACACAGAAATCTGCATTTCACTACATACAGACATACAGAGATAAATAACTAAAAGAAACATCTATGTAACCACTACATAGGTCAAGAAATATAATTCTGTCACCTTCCCAGAAGCATCTTTGTGCCCTATGTCAATCTCAACTCTGTCCTTACATGCCAGAACTTTGTGCAATAGAAATACTCAATAGTCCCTTATGTATTTTCCAATTTTCTTTAACCCACCCTCAGGCACCAGGGATTGAAACAAGGGATGGTTTACCACATTGAGTTTCCAAGCTTTTTTTTATTTTATTTTTTTTTTAATTTTGCGATAAGGTCTCACTAAGTTGCCAAGGTTGGCCTCAAACTTGTGATCCTCCTGTCTCTGCCTCCCCAATCACTGGGACGATAGGCATGCATGCACCACCAAGCATGGCAGTTTCCAATTTTCTTGTAGCCACATTTGGAAAGTTTTTTTAAAGTGATGGCAATTTTAATATATTTTATTAAACCTAACGTATCTAAACGCATAAAAATTTACTGATAGGATATATTACAAGTTTTAAAATGTGTTTCCCATATCTTTGAAATCCAAATGTATTTTACACTCACAACATATCTTCATGTGGATTAGTCATACTGCAACAGGCTCACTAGCCAGTGGACACTTGGCCAGTGGCCATGGTTGCCCTTCTGAAGCTCTACTCTAGAGATAATCATCATTTGCACTTGTGTGTTAAGTAATTGGATCTGTTTGTTTATTGAGCATTCTCAGATCTCTGGGGTCTTGATATATCATTACTGTCACTGTTTTAGAATTTTACATAAATGGAATAATACTATGTTTTTTTATATCTTGTTTCTTTCCTTCATCATTATGTATATGATAGTCAACTATGTTACTAAATGTAGTAACACAGTAACACTTCATTCATAGTTACTACTGTGTCACATTTTATCATTAACAAAAACCACAGTTTATCCATTATATTATTTAAGGGTATAGGAATTGTTTCCAGTTTTTAGCTACTCTTTAAAATAATTATTTAAACAATGCTGTACATGTCTTTGTTATACAAGTGAGTTCTTCAAGACTACACTTTCTAGAGGAATTGCTAGGTTGCAGGGTGTACAAACACCCCTTCAGTTTTATAAATAATAAACTAGTTTCCAAGCTGTAATGATACTAGTTTATGTACCCACTAGTAAATAAAAGTTCCTGAGCTCTATATCCTCAACAAAACTTGGCATTTTAAGACTTTAATTTTTGCCAATCTGGTCAGTAAAGAATATCTCATTGCTGGGGATGGGACTGTGGCTCAATGGTAGAGCGCTCCCCTAGCATGGGCGAGGCACTGGATTCAATCCTCAACACCACATAAAAATAAATAAATAAAATAAAGGTATTTTTAAAAAAAAAATTAATATCTCACTGTGGTTTTAATTCATATTTACTTGGTAATCAAAAGCTTTATCTTTGTCCAGACAATAGGAGGATCTTAAAATGTTTTAATTCTGATCACAATCTCTCAACTTACATACAAGATTTTTTTTTAAAGACAGAGAAAATTTTTTAATATTTATTTTATTTTATTTTATTTAGTTTTCGGCGGACACAACATCTTTGTTTGCATGTGGTGCTGAGGATCGAACCCGGGCCGCACGCATGCCAGGTGAGCGCGCTACCGCTTGAGCCACATCCCCAGTCCCACATACAAGATTTAAAATATCTTGATTTTTAAATCACCACAAATTAGATATATTACATGGTCAACACTTATCCACAAACTTCACAGTCAATACCCGTAAATTTCCATTTCTCTCTCTCAATATTCTTGGTTCTCCAAAATTCCTTCTAAGTACTCCTTTCTTTTTCTTTAGAAAATCCTTTAGTGGAACTCTATTAGTAGCAAGCACCTTCAGTTATCTCTCTGAAGACATCTTAATTTTGCCCAAGCCCCAGATATTTTCAATAGATAGACAATTCTAGATTGATAATTCCGGTTATTATCTTTCATTGCTTTGAAATTGTCTTCTGGTTTTAATTGCTCCTGTTGAGAAATTAGCTGTTTACTTGTTGCTTCTTTTTACTATGATTTTAAGATTAAAAAAAAATCTTTGAGGTTCTGAGTGTCATTATAATATGTCTTGGTGAAGGTATCTTTTCACTTAGTATTCACTGGGCCCTCTGAACCTGAATATCAATGTATTTCATCAGTTCTGGCATATTCTAAGTTAAATAATATCTTACAGAATATCATTTCTTCCCCAATCTATATATTCTTTACTTCTGGAACTACAGATTAAATGTTTGTTAGACTTCTTATTCTATGTCTTTATTCCCTATTTCATATTCTCTACCTCCTTCCTGTGCTACATTCTGGTTAATTTCTTCTTATCTACAATCCACTTAGCTTATTCTCACTTTAAGCCCTGTCTAAGAATTTTCTTTGTTTTTCATATCTGGCTTATGAATTTTAACAGTATCTTCTTCAGTCCAATATATTCTCAATCCTTAATGTCTTTAAACATAATTGTTTACTGTATCTAATTATATAAATATCTTCAGTCTCCATGAGCCTTGTTTTGTAGTTTGCTGTTAACTCATAATCCATGGTGACTTTTTTACTTTACTTTTCTTATTTTTTATTTTATTGTGAACCCATGTCCCTCAAAATTTCATCTGTACGAATTCTTTGACATCCATGTTTACAGTGCTTTCCTAGAGGCAGGAGGGACATGCATGTTACAGAGGCCTAGGTAGGCTAATATCACACTTTAAAGCTAAATTTTCAGTTTGGCCTTTTTGAGATCATACATGTAATGTGTATTCATTCCACCCGCAAATCAACTAAATGTAAGCAATGATTAAAAATTGTCTGTACCTTCCCAATTCAGGGCTCAGGGTAATTCACCTCCCAGACCATTCCCCTTCAGGGCTTCTGGCTTTCTATGAAGATCTCTCATTGATCTTTTAAGTCCTTTAATATCTGTACACTCTTAAGTCACCAAGACTGGAAGACCCCATCCCGCCAATTCAACAACTGCCAGCTCTTACAAAATCACTCTCTGTCCTTCTTTCTAGACCCCATCTGTTTCCTTAATTCACTACCAGTTCAGTCATATTTTGAAAATGAAGTTCTTTACTAGCCAGCATTTTCAAGGTTCAAAACCAAGTGAGGTCTCTCAAACTATAATCTACTTTTCAAATGTAAATGCATAACCTTAGACTGAAATTTAATAAAATCAATGCAATATTTCTAGTTTAGTTTACTTTGTAAAATGGGTATAATAACAACACTTACCTCATAGGGCACTTGTAAAAATTAAATGAGCAAATTCATACAAAGTGCTTGGCATGATGCCTGGAACACAGGAAGCATGTAAAAACTACTGGCCATCATCATCATTATTATTATTATCATGGCTGATTTGAGCTCAATATTGTAACCTATTAAATTTTGTTTTTAGCCTTGGTCTTACTATTGAACCACTGTTTTCTCCAGCAACATATATCCTATAAATTTATTACCCATGCCTTCTGTTTTTCTACCCAAATAACTGATTTGGAAAAAAATGCATATAAACTATTTCAGGTAGAACCAAGGACATATCTAGGTCTGAAAAGTCCTAGAAACATCAATCTAGTAAGACAATTTATCACTAACATGATTGTTAAAGTATACTTCTTGAGCTTATTTTGAAATTCTTTCATGTTGATATTTTTGTCAAATGATCATTGAGAAATATTATAAGAAGATCCCTGTAATGGATGTCACAGGATTTTAGATTTGCCAGTATAATTGCTTTGTAATTACATATATGTTGTATAACTTTCACTTACCAAAAATAACCATAAAAATCATTTCATCTTTTTGTACATGACTTTGGGATGGGGGTAGGTATAAAGCAAGACAAAAGATTTAGTGGCGTAATCAAGTAGTCACCAAAGTGAGTTTCAAGATAACATGGAAATCACTGAAGTTTACCTTTTGATACTGTCAAGGAGGAATACTAATACTTCCAAGAAAAATAATTATTGACATTTCTAAAATTTTCTGAAGCACCAATGTTATGCTACATTAAAACAAACTTTTTGAACAAAACATGGCCCTATTAGCTAGAAACAAAATAGAGAAGCTAAAAATACATCTGTAATCCTCTCTGGACACATGAAGATGCTCTGGACCATAGCCTTTCTCTGATAGAAGAGTCACAATACTGCTTCTTCACCTACCTCTTTTCATCTAGACAGAGAGACGCCTCTGCTCACCTATCTTAACCTGCTCTACAATGTTAACTCTCTTTCCACTAGAACACAAACTCTATAAGGACAGCAAATATGTTCTAAGTGCACAGAATAGAAATTAACATATAATAAGTACTCAATACATGATTATTGAATGAATGAATTTAACTGGTATTTAAGGATAATGCCATATTTTAAAATAAGCCCCACCCCCCAAAGAACAATTACAGATATTAAATTGTGACTAAGACAAATGTACAGTGCATGATAAAACTGACAGAAAAGACAACAAGGAATATTATGTAGCCAAGTATATATGATGACACAGAACTACGTTTGCTAACATGGAAAGAGACCCATGATATATTATTCAATAAAAAAAGGCCAGTTATACAACATCATATTTAACTCATTTTTAAAAAATATAGGGAAATATTTAGCATAATTTAGAAAAGTGATTATCTCTTAGTAGTGAGAATTTATGTAAAATGTATTTTTTTTCTTTATACTTTTCAGGGTTATTTGAATAAACATAACCAGAAAAGACTATTTTGAAATCAGAAAAAAGGGGGGGGTAAAGCTCTTTCCTTTGGTGGGGATGGGTAGGCAAGGAAAACAAAAATAAGCAACATATGACACACTTTATACCACACAGTTCCCAAGTCTAACTTAACTACATGACCCTCAGAGGTATTCTCACATCAGAGACTGACAGGTTAATGACAACTTCACACATCTTTCTCTAAGTAAAACTAGATAATCTTTATCTCTTCTAATCCTTAACACTTTTACAGTAGATCTGACTTAATGAGTTTAGTATTCCAGACAGGTGACACCATCCTCCCATTTATAAGGTGCTTTGGGATCTTTTGAAAAGGGAAATGTTATGCAAAAAAAAAAAAAAAAAAAAAAAATCAGATCAGTTCTTGCTTATTACAGAAAGTCCCTCAGGGGCTATAGGAATGGAGTCCATGCTCATTTAGAGAGGTTAGATACATCCAGATTACCATTAAAACATAGTAATAATAATTTTTATAAATCATACTAAACAGGAATTATTATGGAAAGCAGCTTATATTTTCATCTATCTAATGAAGCATTACAGATAAGCCTACAATCTATAATTTAGAACAAATATAGTTATAAAGATACTGTAGAAATTCCCTAAGAAACACAATTATTTTCTCTTGGATTACTGAATTTCTTTTCACAGAGATACATGGTTTAGGCAGAATGTAAAAGCACATTCAGATATCAGTAACCGTCCCTGACTCACCAGGAAGCAAGGCCTCTTCTTAGAAAAGAGACTAAAATTGGTTTCCTTGAGACACCTGGCCTTATGAAAAAACTCACTTTCCCTAAAATAATGAAATCATCCAATTCTAAGGAGTTCTCTATCATAAAGAGGCTCCAGGGATACCAGTTCTGCATTCAAATCCTGATGTAGCCACTGTTTTGTCATATAAATTAATGAGTATGCAAAAAGTGCACAGAACACTCCCAGGTACAATAAATGCTGGTATTATTGTTATGCACATGCAAATGGTGAAAATGAAAGACAAAAACCTGCTATGAATACAGGGAAATCACTTAATTTCTCCAAGATTCAATTTGCCTTTTTCTAAACAAGAAGTTTATATCATACCTCACCTAGTTGTATCCTCTATAATGGAGGAAGTGTCAAGCAGCCAGGCAGTATGCTCTGAAAAATTACTCCCAAAAAACTTCTCAAAAAAGGCTGTGTTCTCCTGATGCTAGTCCCTCAATATACTGTCAGGTTTTAACACAAAACCAAAGACTTACAAGTCAAATAAGCTTAAGAAACACTGCATATACTATAACAAACTCATGGGGAATCTCAAAGCATATTAATATTTTTAAAGGCTCCGAGAAATTTGGCAAAACTTATTTAGCCTACCATTTCTCAAACTCGCTTTTGACCCAGGACAATTTAGTGTTTGTTTTGCTTTTCTACTAGCTATGTCATTTCACTTCTCCAAAATTCAATTTTCTCATCTATGAAAGGGATAATGACAACTACCTGATAAAACTATTCAAAAGGGAAAAGAGAATGAAAAGCATCAAACATAAGTACAATGTTCAGGTTAAGGAAATGCTGAAATCCCTTCCTCAAATCCTCAGTCCCACCCATGTTAAGCCTTGCAGCAGGCATGCACTTCATCATCTTCCATAGGTCGCAAAGAAACAGTTACGGCCCCTACCTTCATTGTACCTTGGAAGCAAAAGTTAAGAAAGTCTCTTCAGAAAGGTGACATTTAAACTGGGATGTGAAAGGTGAAAAATAAACTAACTACTCTGCCTTATCTTACCACCTCTGTGACCCTGGCTTATCTTCAACAATCATTTTGGTCTCTACTACTCTCCATTACCCTCAGTGGGCTAATTGACCTCTGCTTATAAACACAGCATTAGGTCTCTCAATGGGCAGAAGAGGAAGCCACACAACCTCATTTGACTTAGTACCTCTCTACCTATTCCTTTTATATTTGCCACCATTATAGATAGTTCAAAGAATAGCCAGCCTTTCAAAGGTAGGGTTCTCAGAAGTAGAATATGCACTTACTTTCTAGAAAGATCAGTTTTAAATGGAATTTTCCATTCATTCAAATGCAGTAATTACAGTGTAGTGATTTTATTAAAAGTCATATTACTTATGATATTTCTTTTATATCTTGAAAAATCACTTGTTATTGTTCAGATATGGTTTCCTTGTAGCAATATGCTAGCATATATGTATATGATATACAAATGCACAGATGAACAATAAATGGGAAGCTTTACAATTGTGGGTTAAATAATATCACCAGTGAATGAAGGTATAATGGGTAGACTGTGCTTTTTCTCAAAGGGCTTAACAAATGTTCTTTTAATGCCTATAATTTAATATTTTTCTGCCCATGGACTAATAACTTTTTGAAGTAATTTGTGCATGTCTCTTTAAGTGAGAATGTTTCTATGGCAAAATAAGGGCAGCTCCAACTAACTCTACTATTTTTAAAGTAATATACTTCTTGTGTTCATAATTTAAAAGTGCGAATTAGTTTCCTAAAGAAAAGATTTAGGGAGGTAATAAAATCCCTTAATTTACACAAAACGTAACTACATACATTTTTAGTTGGAAACATTAAAATATTATGCAGAATGATACCCAAATTCCTAAGTGATTGAAAATACCATTTATTATTTTACTATAAACATTTATAGCTGTGTAATAAACATATTTACATAAGGCTAGTGACTTCATATGTAAAATTGTGTTCTACCATGCATACTGTAAATAGGAGTACTTTTAATGGTACAGCAATAAAGACAATATCACTTCTTGAGATCATTTTTTAAGAAGTGTTTTCAAAATATGAATAAAGGGGGAAATCTTAAAATATGTGATAATAGGGATCAGGGAGGTGAAAAGGTAACAAATGTTTTTAATTAAAATTTTTGGAGAGGGCAGGATTACTAGCTCAGTGGTAGAGTACTTGCCTAGCAAATGTGAGGCACTGGGTTCAATCCTCAGCACCACAAAAAAATAAAATAAAGGTATTGTGTCCACCTACAACTAAAAAGTATAACTTAAAAAAAAAAAAAACACTTTGGAGAAATGATCAGGAGGACCAAGGAGAAAGAAATCTAGCAGAATCTCTGAAACATCTCTTATTTGCCTTCTGATACCTGAGATCCCCTGAAATTAAAATGCTGCTCTGAAGAATCTCAATAGACTTTCACTGTGTCACACATGTTTAATATCATCAATTTTTTTAATAAAGGTGAAGCTAAGGAAGCTCGGTGTATCTTCATAATTTAAAACCATAAACAACTTTCAAGAAATTTAACTGTATACTTTTAAAAATCATGGAACATACTGAACAAAAATTACAATGGAATTGGGCAGGCATACCAACCAAAAGCATTTCCAGATGGCTAAGAATTCATTGAAACAAGAATTACAGAAGTATATTCAAAGCAATATTCTGTCTTTGATAATTTAGAGGCAGCCATGATAACCACTATTTGTACATGACAGTCATATGAAATAATAAACCTTGCTAGCTATAAACATTACCAAATTCTGACACTATTGATTTATTATGTCTAACAGTGACATCAAACCAAACAACTGACAGAAACAATGTTACAGCTTTAAGAGCAGTTTGTCAACGATTAATACTGCCAAACGGGGTTTAGCTTTATGCTGGGACCGCTTGTCTAGCAGTTGTCAATCCAAGCAAAAATTACTACTGCCACACGTCTGCTAACACAGGCCCGAGGCGCCGCTCTGTTAGCCCTCATTACCCCGATCACTGCAAATACAGATGCAAGGCCAGTCCCTATTTAATATGCATGTTAATTATGCAAATTATTAATTGGGCTGGTGCTTGAGGACTTGTGTTTATGCCCAGATTAGAGTCAATAACTGTATCACACAGCATTTTAAGCCTGACCTGTGACAGAAATAAAGCTGTGCACAAAGCAACATTTTTCTCATACTCTTCTAATTCAGAACACTAGCTCCATACAGAGTATTTCACAGTATTTCAAAAAGAGGTCCCAGTTGGGACACAGAAACCACAGAATACATCTTTTATTAGTAAATTTATTTGTTAATATTTTCACCTGATATTGCTCATAATTATTTATAACATTCATTAAATTACCAAGTCCATTGTTTCCATAGCAAAAATACTGAATGCACTATGTATTAAAATATATTTTTATAGTTACTTTTTTTCCATTAAGACTGTGGTTTGGTCCTATTTATATTACATGTCCATAAAAACTGTATGACATGATATTATGTTGTAAATTTTTTTTTACTTAAAAAAAAAATCATATAGATTTAAACCTCCAAAGATAGAGAGCAAAGCTATAAGGTTTTTCCAATTAAAATTTACAGCAGACAATGTTGTAAATTTTATACAGTTGTAATGCTTGCTGCAGTTGTACTGAAATGGGAACTATTGATCAGTATGATTTCCCAGGATACATGAAGGGGGAACAAGGTATTGCACAAACAGAAACAAAACTTTCATTTGTAAAGCTTTCTATTAGACTTTACTGCCCTCATTTGGTTCTAGATGCATCTATCTAAACAGAGGGGAAAATGACATTCTCCCCAAAGAATTACAAGGAAAACCAAACCAAAACCAAATTAAAATAACAACAGCAAAGAAAATAACCATACTCATTTAATTAAAAGTAATACTGTGCTCTAGTAAAAGCACAGTTTTTATATTCTGTCAAGATGATATTCATAATTTGATAAAAGAGTATTTATCCTCTTAAGGAATTTTTTAAAAAGAAAAAAAAATTACCTTTAAAAAACAGTTAATCAAGATCAATGAAAATAACCCTAGTAAACCATATATCAACAGAAAGCACTAATACTAATTTATAATAGAATAAATATTAAAAGAAATTTATATGAATGTTCAAGTGCCTTATAAATTTTGTAAATATAGTTATTAGATTTGTAATGTTTAAACTATTGGCATAAGGAAACTGAAAAATTAGGTCACTGCAAAAACATGTAAATAAAGATATCACAGACTCCATGAAATCAGCTATAACGCTTTCTTGGACTGATTCTCAATTAAAATCAAACTAAAATTATGATCTTATCATGCCTGGTTTTGTTGCAAGGTCTTCCTGATGACATCTCTAACTTTTCCTGATATATAAGTAATCTAGCATGAATCAACTATAAATTAATTAACCACTGAGTTGTTGGTGGTTGATTAACTAAGTGAATCAACTTCTGAAAGACAGAATTCACGTAAAGCGCATTTCATGAAGATAAGCCAGAAAGACAAAACTAAAATGACTTATTTGACTTACTCATACCTGCTGATACAATCTAGCTTACTGATAAGGAAAATACGTAGTATTTACAAAACACTCACTTTTTCTCAGGCTCTTTTCATAATATCCTGATAAATATTATCTACATTTTTAATAATCAGAAAACCTAATCTCAAAAAATTCAGTGACTAGTCAAAGCCATAACTGTAATAAATAGCAAACTGGGAATTTGGAACCCAGGGCAATGTGGCATCAAAATACAAGTTCCTTTAGCCCATGCTACTTTTCACATGTACTGAATGACAATGATTCTAATGCTTACAAGTCTTAAGTACAAATTAACATGACTATGAAAATAGGGGCAGAAGGCAATAACATTTTAGTCTTTTTGGAAAATATGACACAATTGAATTACCTGGCTATTTGAATGATATGCATCAAGCTCAATTCATTCACTAAAATTATAAAAATATATTTAGATCACTAAGGAGAAATGTTAATTTCTACAACTAGTGGAATTTTTAACTAATAATTTTGCAAATACCAAAAGATAACTATTTGGAAAGCAAGGGCTATCCAATTGCTGAAACTATCAATATTAAAAATAAATTCATACAATTAAATGGCAGGCATATTTTGGTATAATTATCATGGTGCTCACCAGGGGTTCCTATTATAGTGCCATATTGCATGTGAGTGTGGATAAGAGTGTATGTGTTGGGACGGGGTGGGGGGTTGTATGTCTATAATAATAAATTAATGTTCTTTCTTTAAATAAATACATATTTTTCATGTAGTACCCATTTTATTAACTAATACTGAGCATTATAGTATCTATTCTAAAATAGGGCTTATGTTAAAAACTTATTTGGGTATGATTTTAATACCAATTTTGGGGGAAAAGGGCCTGGGGATTGAATCCAGGGGCATGTTACCACAGAACTACATCCCCAGCCATTTTGTTTATATATATATTTTTAGTTGTAGCTGGACACAATACCTTTATTTATTTTTTTATGTAGTACTGAGTATCTAACCCAGTGCCTTGAACATACTAGGCCAGAGCTCTACCGCTGAGCTACAACACTAGCCCCCTATTTTTTATTTTGATACAGGGTCTCACTAAGTTGCTGGGGCTTGTCTCAAACTTGTGATCCTCCTGCCTCAGCCTCCCAAATCACTAGTATTACAGGCATGGACAACAATGCTTCGCTTAATACTAATTTTTTAAGTTCTGATAATTTATAAATAATTCAAAAAGGTGATCAATGAGAAGCATTCATTTGTAACTTAAAAAAAAAAATGTCAAAAAAGAAAATATGGCCAGGCGTGATGGTGAAGCGGCTCAGGAGGCTGTGACAGGACATCACAAGTTCAAAGCCAGCCTCAGCAAAAGCGAGGCATTACGTAATTCAGTGAGATGTTGTCTCTAAATAAAATACAAAATAGGGCTGGGGATGTGGCTTAGGGATTGAGTGTCCCTGAGTTCAATCCTCAGTACCCACCCCCCCCCAAAAAAAAAATAGGTACACATAAACTCAAATGACCTCAACTTGTAATAGGATACTTAACCTAAAAAGGTGATTATAATCTTTCAACTTCAACCTGACTCTGAAATTCCTATTATTAAACCATCTACTTGAATAAATTTGAAGACAGCTTTCCCTTTCTTTCTCCACCTAAAGTTATGCAAAAGTGTGCACTGTTATGGAGTCATTTGTGGCATTCAGGTTTGGGTGTATTTCAGAGTATTCTGAATAAGCATAGTTTTCTAGCAGGTGACTGGCATTATTCTTCTTGTAAAAGTTATTGCAATATGTGGGATTTACACTTATTTTTGGACCTTGTCTTTTTCCTACAAAAAGAAAGCAATGGAGTAACAGTGTATACTTGGGGAAACTATGTTTAGAACTAGGACCACATTTTGAGTTAAACAGTGAAACCTTAATTTATCAACATTATTTAAGAAGGAGTTAATTTTGCACTTAAAGTAATTCTAAATTTAAGCCAGGGAGTGCAATTTAAATGCTGAGATTTGTGAAATGATAACAAGCATAATATCAACATGGCCAAGGATGTGACTTTGGGTGGGCCAACAAATCACATACTGTACACATACATAGTGACTCCACAGGAAAGTTCTACAACTGAGAAAAAAATATATTGACACTTAAAAACAAGCATATCTTAATAAAATGTTGACCAAAAATACTAAAAACAATCTCCTTTCCTTATAGTAAGCAAGAGTGATTAAGTATGCACCAAAGGCCTACTAGGAATTATATGCTAACTGACAATCAAAGTTCATTATTATTTGCATTTACAAGTTCTTAAGTGCAATCCAATCAGGCAGTCACTATCAACGATTGTGTTTTAAAGTGGAAGAAATTTTTCAGAGAAATAATTGGAAAGGGAATATTTTTATAAAGTTACAACTGTGAACTTACATTTTCTGGGGGAAAAAAAGATTTTTGTTTCATTTTCAATTCTAACATGTTTCATAAGATAAAAACAAGTGATAGGGCTGGGGCTGTAGCCCAATGGCTAAGCAATTGCCTGGCATGTGTGAGGAACTGGGTTCCATGCTTAGCATCACACAAAAATATAAAAATAAAACAAATGCATGCTGTCCATCTACAATACAAAAAACAAAAAATATGTGATAAACCGACTCAAAACAACACCCATTTCAATGCTTCCACAGACTGCATGTTAGCCAACGGCTTATTCAAAGAGTAAAACAAGCTCTCCTTGATGTGCAGTGGTACTAATAAGAGTACACAGGCAGTGTTTAGAAACTGGAGTCTCACTGCACACTACAGTGCTTATTCCAAATCTGGCCAATGGTTCTGAAAGCCAAATTGCCCATCTTTAGTAATGATCAGTTAACATGCAGAATGTTATAATTTAGATAACCTCCCACATTAACAGCTTGAATTAAAACAGGTAGTAAAAGGCAACATTCTATTATAAAACAGAAATAAGAAATAGACAATGGATGAATCTAATAATGGGAAAAGATAACAAAGACCTAGGATTCTAGCATCTGGCACTAAATGAACTTTTTTGTAAACTGAATGGCAGTTTCCAAAACTGCTCCAAGCATCATTCCTTTGCCAAGGCAGTAAACAGCTTTTATCAGCAATAATGATGGCATAATCCCAGCTAAAAAGGAAAGTAACATATGGCAGCAGCCCTCCAAATACCATCCCGACAAAGTAGGGGGCATTTTTATTACAGCGTCCACTTGCAGAAAATCTGTCAAACATCTTTCCCTTTTCTTCTTCTCTTTTTATTTATTTGTTTTTAAACAGGTTATCGTCTTCTCTAAACTGAATATTACATTTGGGAATTTTAAACTAATAAATCCTTTTTCTTAAATCCACTCACAGACATACACAAAGAAACGGTTCCATCTAATGATGGCTAATAAAATGAGGCAGAGCTGCCTATGTTAAAAATAAATTTTTTAAAAAAATAATGGAAATCTCAAAACTAAGAAACAAATGTTTCTTAAATAAGAGCTTATATCAGCACCTAGAATATACTGTCTTATACAAAGTGACAGCCCAAGAAATTGATTTTATAGAATAATAAGAGTTCTCATTAGGTGAAAAAAAATGATGCAGACACAAAATATTACTTGATAAAGAATGTGCTACAGAAAACTAAAAAAAAAATCTATAAATGATCTTAATCTGTTTATTAAAATGTCCAACTTCATAGCTCTGATGAAAACAATCACAGTGAAGTAATTTTTAGATCAACATACTGTTTATCCATAAAATTGTAAAAGAGAAATACTTCTATAAAATATCTTCTAATGGCCTGTGGATTAATGAATCATAAATTCCACCTTGGTTTTCAATGATGAACTTTCTATTTTCATTGACAAGTCAATGGTCATCTTTTTTTATACAGGCTGATATGATCTTTCTTAATATCGTGCATCCAATCTGAGAATGACAAAGATGTAATTTGGATTTAGATTCTAAACATTACAATGAGCAGATCTCGAAAATTAGTTTACTAATTAACACAGCAATTATTGTGTCCTGCATATTTAACATCTTATTATACATTTAGTCAAAGGAAAACCTTTGTTTACTTCAGGCAAATTTATTGGCTGATGGAGGAATCAATGAAAAAGTAAAAGAATGTTAATATTTTTGACATCTCTAACCATAAATATTTTTTCAGGCTGAAAAATGTATCTAATAGCTCCACTCACTGATGTGCACTACAGTTTACCACAGTGTCTATATTTCTGTTGTCAGTTTTACAGTATCTCCCTTCATTAAACCTATCAAGTTTTCCTTTTGATCATGCAACCAAGGCCAGAAGACAGATATCTTCCTGGAACAGAGCAGTCTGCCAAGTCTTTCACAAGACCAGCTTAACCTCCCTATTGATTTTTTCAACACTGCAGCCATTCATTGTTTGTGACATTTGGCTGTCGGCTCTTTAACACCCTTCAACCAAATCAATTTCATATTTTTGTCAATGCTCTGCAAGAGGATGAGTAAAAATAGGAAGAGACTTAGCATGATTTAAAATGTTGATTTTCTCAAACAGTTTTATCTTTAGTTTTTATAAGGCTTATAAACTTAATTCATGTGCTTATTTATACTTCCGCAAAAAAAAAGGGAAAAGCTTTGCAAACTGTAATTTTTTAATATAGTACTGATCTTATTCTTACTGTATCTTTACAAAATGTCTAATTTTCTTAAATGTAAAATAATACTTTACCAATTATATCCTACCTTACCTAAACTAAAGACTCTTAGATGAAATAAAAATGTTTTCCATGAGTTTGAACATTTAAATAATATGTAAGAAACACTGCAAAAGGTAATATATACAACATCATCATTACTGTTTTCAAAAGGCAAAGCATGTCAAAAAATAAAAGCACAATTCAGCACTTTGCTCAGCCTTAAGTCTGAACTTCCAGTGCACCCTAGATACTAAATGCCATGGTCTGCCTTCAGGCTGCCAATGCAAAAAATCCTTTTGACATCATAACAACATGTAAAAATCAAAGACACATATGTTCCAAATCATGCCAAACCTCCCATCGTTCATCAAATTCTGAAGACTCTCATGGAAATAAATACATGAGAACAAAACTTAAAGGAACTAGATGTTTTCATTTCCCTTTTGTTAGCAAAATTTAAAACGACAATTTTATTTTAATTTCTACTAGATTGCCTCCTTTTAATGTTACTCATCAAAGGAAATACAGACTGAGATCTTGAATCACTGCTAGCAATTAATCTAAATATGAATTTAAGGATTTTTTTTAAAAATGAGTTAATAACTCACTGTTAATGCCTGATGGTTTCTTTGGAACCACTATATATTATCACACAATGCATATAATATGTAAGTCTTCAAAATATATTAATAATGTACATATAGTTTTTGGCATATTAATAAATGTTCCAAAAATGCCCATAGTCACACTGTAAACAAAAATCAAGAAATTGAAAAAATAATGTTAAATGAAAACATTTATCTCATACATATAAGTCATTAAAAACAAGTAGTTAATAAACTAACAATTCAAGTACTTCTATGCAGTCTTTAGGAAATATGTATATAAATATTGAGGGTGTTGCCAAAATACGAATAATTTTATCTTGTCAAATAAATCCAAGACACCATCAGTTGTAAGATTCATCGTGATTTTATACACTACTGTGATGAAAGAAAAAATTCTGCCAATTAAACTACAACATGACATCCATTCTAAGAGGAATCCTCTCTCAGAAATGCTAAGATGGTGGGCATCTTTGAATCAATGAAACATGGTAATGAAGAACTATAATATTATACTATTGGTTCTATATGTGAGCCATTTTTAATTGTGCACATTAAATATTGTGACACTAGCACTTTTCAAGTCACTTTAGAACAATAATGTGACCTTCTTCTGCCTAACAAAGTGACTCACATTTTCTTTTTACTCCTTATAGATATGCTGGAACACCAAGTACAGCACAATGAATAAAGTACAGACGAGGAGATCATATCATATCTGCTCAACTTCCAAACAAATCATTCTGGAAAATTCAGCAACTAAGAATCTATGGAACATACTCCACAGCAATACTTATAGAAGAAACCCTTTAAAATTAGAGGATTTGTATTTGAATAAGGCTCTGCCACTTACTCATTAGCTATGTGATCCTGGGCAAACTGACTAACACCCTGATCATCAATTTTTTTACTGATAAACAGAAATTTTACATGCCCCCCAGAGATACATGAGAATTAAATGACATGAAGTATGTCAAAATTCTTAATAGAATACTCAGCACTTTGTATGTGTTCAGTGAATGTTTCTCTCTTCTGGATAGCATACTACTGTACAACTTGCATTAAAATCATATAAAAGCTAATGAAAATTTGACTCCAGATCAATCTTATAAACATATGTAGGATGATGTTGATGATAGCTCCTTGGAATTCATTATACACTATCACAGAATGAATATGGTACTGAGTTACATACGAATAGATCCACAAAATTAAGTTCCATAAGGGCAGGTATTTTGTTTCTGTTTTATTCAATGCTGAACCTCTAGCATCTAGAACAAAGTCTAATAAATATCAGGCACTCAGTAAACATTTTTTAATGAATTGCATTTTAAAAACTCTTCATTTCTGATTTCATACCAAAATTTAACTTGACAGTGACTCGATGAGGAAAATATAATAAAATAACATTTTTCTTCCACTTCCTCCATTCCTAGTATCGTTGACTATAACATTAACTTATAGCAACTACCCAACAGTCACATTCTAATTAATTCAACAAGTACTTATTGGGAGCATCTACCATACAAATAAGACCACTGTTAGATACTGAGGGGGAAAACTTAACTAGTGAAATATAAGACAACAGTTATTTTCCTAATAAGGAAAAATTACGACATGCATGAAACCAGGTGTGATTAAGTTTCAAAATGAACCATAATGGGGCTGGGGCTCAGTGGTAGTGAACTTGCCTGGCATGTGTGAGGCACTGGGTTTGATTCTCAGCACCACATATAAATAAATAAAATAAAGGTCTATCAACAACATATATATATATATATATTAAATGAACTACAATGTTTTACTCCAAAAGAACTAAAAATTAGATAATTAAGTACAAGACAAAAAACGAAAACAACACACACAGAAAGAAAGAAATATGGAAAACTGCTGGAATCAGGAGACTATACCATGAATGATTTGGGGTGAGAGCTATCATTGTGAGATAGTTTGGGATATCTGAATTGCTCTACCATGTATGATATCCACACTAGACAGTATTAGCTCTCCAAAGCAAAGGTAAAACTATTTCATCAAAGGTAAATTATGTCGGATAAAAGAGTACCAATGAACTGGACATGAACCATCTGTACATAAGGCTAGCACCTGATCAATTCAATATATTTACTGAGATGCTTTGTGCCAGGCCCTGTGCAAGGCATCTGAGTATACAAAGAAAATAGGAAACACACCTATCACAAAAAAGCTATTAGGGGAGACAGAACTTAATTTAGATTGCAGTGATCTATTTGTGCCTTTGCAATTACAACCACTCTACAGTTAAATTCATAGGTTAAAAGATGGGACAAGATAGTCTACTAGAGTAAATCTAGTCCCTAGACCATATTTTGTCCATGTGAACAAATGACAAAGTGGGAAAAAAGCTGCTGTAAAACAGTACGATCTTTGTGGAAAAGTTGAGAAATACAGAAAAACATGAAAAAAAAAAAATAAAGAATCCTAATTCCTGGGGCTGGAGTTGTGGCTCAGTAGTAGAGTACTTGCCTGGCATGTGTGAGGCACTGGTTTCAATTTTCAGAACCACATATAAATAAAAAAATAGATAAATAGTCGATCGATCTACTGACAACTAAAAAATATTTTTTTAAAAAAATCCTAATTCCTGTATTAAAAGCTAACCATTATAATATAAATATTTGTTCTTTATTCTTCCAGTATTTTTTCCTAAATGAAAGTACTTAAGGGGGAAAAAACTATATTATACCACTATTTTAAAAATTGCTTTAACATATTGAACATTTCCAAACCATTGGGTATTTTTTTTTTTTTTTTTTTTTTTTTTTTTTTTTTTGGTACATGTTGCTGAGAAACAAACCTAATGCCTCACACGTGCCAGGCAAGTGCACTATCACTGAGCCCCACCTCCAGCCCCTACTATTGGGTATTCTAAAACATGATTTTTAGTTAATTACATGAAATTCTATCACATGGTTAATAGCATAAATTAACGAAATCACCTACTGTCAAACATTTCAGTTTCAATTTTGTCTTATTGGGAATAATGCTATACTAGATCACAAAGTAACTAGCTGCCATAGAAAGTTTCCCTCATTGATTAAAACTGAAGTGATCTATATTACTCATATATTATAAATAATTTCATAATAAATGAGAAGGGAAAGTAGAATTTCTATTTTTCAATCCCAAATAAACTAACTGATTAGGCAATGAGCACCAACAGCTACCAACATAACCAAGAAAGAGAGAAAAGCAGACACTATGTGTCACCTGATATACGAACATAACACAACATATGAAGTAGTTCTGTAGGGGAAAAAAAAAAATTAAATCTGTTTCTGACTAAGCTGATAGATCCAACCATCACTTTGCAAGAAATAAAAAGAACAGAGGAACATGTTAAACTATACCATAGGGATGCAATTAGCAAAATCTAGACTGAAATTACAAGGCAACACATATTTTTCAACAAAAAAGTGAAAGGAGGGAAAAAGAAATGGAAAAGAAGCTTTATATTTAAAAACACTTAAAATGTAGCAACCAATTGTAATGGGTAGATTTTATTTGCATGCTGATTCAAACTAAATCTATAGATATTAAGGAATTGTTGTTAATACATTGGTGTAATACTGGTACAGTGCCAAAATAAAATATGATGCTTTTAAAAAAAAAAAAACAACTAGGTTTATTTCAAAAGACATGAAAAGGAAAAAGTTAATGAAGATACAAATAGGGCAGGAATAATTATGAATTGGTTGAATTTGGTGCTCGGATATTGTCTTCTATGATATCGTTCACAATTCAAGTTAATAAAAATTTGAGAGAGAGAAGGAATGGAGAATGTTGCTGTGGTGGCCATCTTTTATACACACACACACATATTTTGGGTTTGTGTGTATGTGTGTGTGTGTGTATCTCATACTGAGGAAATAGATGTTCATTTATCTTTATGAATGTCTATATTCCCTCAGTATTAATTCTTAAAAGTAAAATACTTAGTAATAAATCCTTTTCAGACTTTTTAAAGTTTTCTAAAATGACCTGAACTTTTGTACCAGTTTATACTCCTACACAATCAGTATATGTATTAGTCTACACTTCCCTATACCTTCACCAACATAATTGTTTTATGCAAGAAAACTGATAACAAGCACATTTGGTAATATCTGAAATTATATAGTTTTAATGGATACACAAACAACAGTGTTTATCCACAATCCTACAAATGACATGATACATTGAATGTTTATAATGGTATATTTCTGCCATTTATATAATTATTTCTGGATGATGAGAAAATGAAGAAAATTAAAGAAAGCATGGATAAATAAGTCATCTTGTTGGAAGGGGGAATCATCTTTTCTGGAAAGATAACTTCAATTCATATAAATCTTCTCAATATTTCTTAAATATTAAGATCTATTTTTACAAACTTTACAGAATATATTTAAGAAAAAAATTATTCAGTGAATCAGTTTCACATCACAGTCAAGCCTATTGTATGAATGTAACAATACAACAAAATATTATTTATATATTTACTTTCTTAAGTATACCAATATAGAATATCTGAATCTATGGAAATTTATTTATTTCAACCTTTAAAAAAAAAAAAAGATAAATAACAGTACTTTTGGTCCTGGTATTCACTCATGTTTTCTTAAGTCGTATATTATCTTATGGTACTGTAACCCAGAAATAACTAAGCTTAGTGGTGGCAAAGCTTCAAATATTATATACTCACATTTTTAAATCAGGGCAGACACCTGAGACAAAAACTGTCCCCAAAGCTGCCTACAACAGCTACATGCTGGTCACTCTTTCTTGTCAAGGCTGATTTATTGCCTCCTTGCTGTTCAATTTCACATTTTGTCCTCATCATATCCCTGGCTCATGATCATTCTATGCTGACCCTTGTAGGGCAGGCAGGGAATATTGATAAAACAATTATCTGTTAGCCGTTCATTTGATTTTCCATTTCAATTACGGATTGCACGAGGCAAAAGGAAAAAGATTGCATCATTGATTTTTCTACCTTACAACAGTACAGAGTTGCTTTGATGGTTATAAAATGAATGCAACTCAACCATGCTTTTAAAGGTCATATTTTTTGTTTTAGTGCATTTTTTCCCAAAGCTTAACATATGTAGCTGTATACATTCTGTAAGGATATACTACCCTCAAAACCAAACTAAGTTGTGGCCCTGGTGGGGGGAAAAAAAAGTAAAAATGTTTCAGATGAGTCAACCATTTCACGGCTGCATCCATATTACATAGTAAAGGACTTTCTGGAAAAGCATAACTGGAAGGGAATTTCCAAGGTTTTCTGAAAGATTTAGGTACAGAGAACACTGCAAGCAATCCCTTCAAAATGATTGCGGGGGAAAGAAAAGAAAAAGTCTACCACGTCCTTCTAGACTAAAGTAGCTTAGTAATAGTAGTTTGTGCAGGTTCTGTAATATGCCAAGTAGCAGGGTTTTTTAAAGCATATTATACTACTAACCATAACTATGTTTAAACTTCACCTATGTGAAAGGCTGATAATATGCTATTGCTAGCCAGTGATCCAGGACGGTCACAGTCAGAGAGAAATGGTGCTGAACCTACTAAACTTCATTACGGTTCAGCGAACGGTACAGCTCCAGGGGATGTTCACATGGCCGACCTTAAGAAAAGTTCAGCCTTTGATCAAGGTTTAGTGTTCCTGGAGTAGCAATGGTACAGAAAAGGGTTTCCATTTTCTGTGCCATAAGGTGCCGTGTTGATCTTCTTAAAGCCCCAGAGTTTTCTTCCAAGGCTGGATTATGCTCAGCAATTAAGGTAATGAACTAGCTGAGGTAACAAAGCATAATGATCTCTTTTGTCCTTTGAATTCTTATGAACTCCACTCATTCACAATAGTCTGGCATGCAAAGCTTTTTCAAACCCTGTACTGCTTAAAACTATGTAAAAATGATTACTTCCATTATGCCTTCATGGTTTGACATTTTTAATTTAAACACCTGTAATATTTAAGCATACTTTTCAGAACCAAAATACCCACTCAAAGAATGCTAGCTTTCTTTCTGGCAATATTTTGACATTCCATATGGTATACTTTAATGCCTGAAAAGATAATGTGATGAATCTATTACAAATATATCAAAATATATATACCTAGGTCTTTTTCTTGTTTTTTTTTCTTTTGTTTTTAACACTAAGATTTTTTAAAAGGGTGGCATTCTGTTAAATAAAATAGTCACATGGATAGTGCTTGTTACCACTATTAACACACTTTAAGTTTAGTATGACCTAAAATATGAAGGCAAAAAAAATCTAAATTATAATTTTAAAAAATCCTTTTAGAAATATCTCTATATTGTACTTACTGTATTTTTTTCCAAACTGAAAGCCTCTTTTAGGAAAAAGATCTTTTTATTGTAGAAACTATATTTTCAAAATTTACTGTCTCTAACTTTCATTTCATAAATTTAAATAAAAATCTGGGGACTATTTTTTACATTTTCTCAAATCTTTGCATGTTATAAACCTTCACGACTGCAGATTTTGCTGCTCTCTGATCTTTCATCTTAACACATTTCCAGCCCCAAATTTCACTTCAATCTCACCTCATCTCTCCATACTACATTAACCCCTGGCAATTGCCTTCCAAATGACCCCATTAAGCTGTAATTGCCTCAGCAGGCCTGCACTTTCGCTTGTAATTCTGTACCTCTCATCTCCCAGACGTTCTCTCAGCATCATTTCATGTTCTGGCTCCCTTCACTGAGCTCAGCTTATGACCTCGCTGCACCATGGCCGAAATGACTACTAAAAGCATAACAGAGACGGAATTCCATTACTTATTTTTAAAAGTTCTCTGGTGCCCTAATGTAATATTCTTTCGGGACTGTTGTCAAGGATACCAAGCACCGGCCATTAAAACCTTTTGTTTTCCAAGGCATTCCGTCTTTTATTAATAAATAAAGATAAAGATAATGTGCATCCAGCCTGTGGAAAGTCAGGGTATGTTTGCAATTTTCTCTCTCTATTCCAACCTTCTTCTGCCCATAATGTTTTAGGAAATACAGATAATAGAAAAAAAGCTTTTTTAAAATTCTTCATGTGTCCCATATGATAACAGATCAAAAATAATATAGGTAAGAATTAATTAACGTATGTATCCACAGCCTTGAGAACTACTCTTTTTAAAATCTTATGTAAATCACATACTCACATTTAAGTAATCAAATGGAAACATTTATATTAGTTTAGAAACAAAATTTGCAATCACTCTGTTAGAAGGTCAGTCTCTTATGGGTAAATGAAATTCCCATTGCAGTCTCAGAACAGAACTAAATAATAAGGAAAACATTATTAAATTCCCCAAGTAGGTCTGTGGATATTTTAAGGAGGCCTATATTCACAGAAAAAAAAAAAAAAAAAAGGAGGAAAATATCTTAATATTTTAGGATTGGACACCCAAATAAGTCAATCAAACACTGTAAAAAATGAAAAGGTCAGATTTTTTTATCATGAAAGCCAAGGACAGCCTTGATAAAACTCAGTATGAAGCTGGAATTAATATACAAATGAAAGGGCTGGGTTTATGCACAAGAAAAACTCCCTTCCCCCAGTAAACTGGAAATAAAGATTTATCATTTGAAACAAATTCTAAATGCAACACTACCAATTTCCCACATAAGTAAAACAAAGAAACAAAACATCAGCCATAAAAGACCTTTGCAAAAACAATACAATCAAAAAGGTCCAGCAGGAGACAAAGCCCACAAAATTAGGCATGGATAAAACACGCAAGCAAGCCTTTAAATGGCAGTTTGTATGCAAAAGAACTTGAGCAACTAATCCCCATAATCTTGAGTCAATATTGACCTGTTTTACCCTAAACTTAACAACTCTGGCCTAAAAACTGCCTGTGCATTTCTCTTTAGTTCTCTCCTACGAATGAACCCCATTAAGCTAATACACTGTGCTAAGTGCCTCCAGAAAAACATTTTTTTTTTTTTAAACAGAAGCTGCTATTTTCTGGACTAGACCACATTAAATGCAAAATGAAAACATCGAATGTGTAGATTTCTCCCTACTAGAAGGCTGAGAAAGACTGAATGGAAAGGGGTGAATTCTTTTATGCATGTAATAGTTCAGAAAACTGATATGATGTCAACATGAATGTGTTTTACAATAAAATTGGGTGTCAGAGCCAGAATGGATTCACTGTCTCTGCAGGCCAGAGCACAGCCACTGTTGCCTAGAATTGAGTAAAGTTGTCAACTGAACTGATGTTTAGCTTCGGTAAGATGGCCTGAAAGAGAGGAGCTAGCACAAGAAAAACTCACTAAAGCAACTTTTTGCTTTAAGAAATGTCCTATATTTCTAATCCCATTCTAAGGAGGTCAGCTACTTCATCATTTGAAGGCAGAAGATAAATTGACACTTCATCAAACATAAAGATATAAATGAAAGTGTTGAAAATTAGTGAGTTGAGATAGAATATAAAAAAATACATGCTTTTTGCATTATGATTGTCTCATAAAAATCATCTCATATATCGGAACAGGTACTATATTTTACTCAAATTTTTCATCCAGATTATTGTTAACAATGCAATAAGAACTTCATGAAAAGCAAAAAACTCTGCATTTAAACTCTTTCTACTGTTCCTATATAAAGTGTTCCACAATAAACCAATTCTGCAGTTTACTGCAACATGCTACCAAAACTAACATCCAGAACAGTTAAGAGATCAACTTCATCTCCCTTGATTCTTTAACTAGGACTATCAATTCTGACTACAATAAAGTAAGCACTGCCCACTCATGAGCATTCCAAACAAAAGCCTTGTTCAGGTACAATATGTACTTCACACTCAAGACCAAAACAAGTCATTCAACTGTAGAGCCACACTCCAGAGATTTCTCTCTTTTCCTGTCTTCCCTGTCACTGAACAAACTGAGGTAAGACAACACTCCAGGGATGAAAGAGCCAAGAGGAAGAAAAGTAGAGTGGTTATAAATGTCCTGTTGCAACAGTTATGTACATAAAAATCTAGCCATGCATTTCTCTAGTGCCTACCACACCACAAATTCAGGGCGAAAAACAGCACCTAGGGGGTGCTAGATTAGCACAGACAGAAGAATTATCTACTACACTTCTACTCCGACAAAACCAAATCTGATTACAAAAATACTGCCACAGAATATAAGTTTACAACAACAAGAATAATTTAACTAGCTGTACTCACCTAACTATTCAAATAGCTTAGGATCTAAGGCTTTGGATTAGGATTTATACAGAATTTTGTAACAAATTCAAGCTCTACTACTCAATGACTTAGTGACCTGGAACAATTTATTAAACCCTTTTGGACGTTAGTGCCTTCATATGAAAAACAGAAATAATCAAACAAACCATAGTTGAAGCATATAGAGGGCTAGCATAGTCCCTTCTACCTAGTGAGCCCTACTAAATACTGGTACATCATAACTTAAGTATTTCTAAATCATATAGTTAGATGCAATAGAATCACTGGGCTAGTTTGGTCAACTGGAATAAAAAGACTAAGACTTTTGGAGATAATAACTTAACAACAACAAACTGAACAACTTGAAATCAAACAAACATAATTCTACAAAGGAGATATACTCTGGGTTCAAATCCTTACCTCTAACTTTCTTTACAATGTCCCTTTCATGTAATACTTCTACTTCTTTGTCCTTTACCCACACATACATATAACCTCCCAAAAGGCCATAAAGCATATTTTAACTAATATTTTTAAGTAAAGAATTTCTTGATATAGAAAGATACAAAATGCTAGTGTTACAAAATTATAACAACATCAAGAGTTAGGAAAGAAAAAATGGCAAACTCTTTAAAAGAAAGGGAGAAAAAGTCACTGAGGTTTAGTTATCATTAAGGTATGGAATGTGTATTAGGAGTCACTAATAAAACTCTAGAAGCAATTGTAAGTAATAATATAAACAGTCAAGCTAAAAAGCAAACATATGGAGGATACCATTATTTGTATTTGACCAGAAGAACTATATTAAATTAATTCATTTTAAGTGGCATCCAAAGCAAAATGAACACATTTCTGATGTAAAAACAAAAAAGAAAAGAACAAAGAAAGACTCCATCTTAGAAAAATTATTTTTATTCCAAAGCTGTTTCCCTTTACAGAAAAATCTTCTGAAGTTTAAACATCAACATAATACTAGGCAAGACACAGTTATTTATCTTTAATATTTTCTTTACTAAATAAGATAAAAAGTCAAAAGATAGGCCTCTAAACACAAACAGCATAAAAACAACCCCTCTGCTGATACCAGTACTTACAGAGGCATCTGAATGGCCCACCGGCCAAAGTGTTCCCCAGAGCCCAGAAATGAGCATCACAAGATTGACCAATAAAAGACTACTGTATGTCTCTTAAAACACTAAGAATTTCTGGCCAGCAAAATATTTGAAAATGGATTGAAAACATAGTAGGCATCAAGAGATCATTAGCTTGATTCCCTAAATAGAAAGGTCACTGAAGACAGTCTTGGAATGTCTAAGAATCATATGCTAATTTTATCCCTTTCTTTTATTCTTTTTTTCATCTTTCATTTCTTATTATCCACACAATGTATACATTTGGATGTTATATAATTATCCAAAACAAAACATATCCAAAATATCTTTCCTAACTCTCCTATCAAAGTCAGCAAAACTGACACTCTCTCTGGTTTCTAAGCTCTTAACCTCCCCATAAATCTCTGGATTTTGTCTCTCCTTGGGCCTACATTAAATCTTGGTAACTTTTACTGTGAAGAAATTACATCAGTTCATCCAGCACAACTGGCATTTACAGCCTAACTACTTGGTAACCAGTGCTTACCTCTATCCTCTATCCTTCCATTTATCCTTCAATTTCTAGAATCTTGTTTTCCAAGAATTATTTTTCATTTCATCCTTTGGCAAAAGCAGATGAAGAATAATATCAATAAAAGTTGTAGTTGTTAAGCACCTAGTACAACTCAAGAACACCTAGCATATTTTCTCATTAACACATAAAATGTTGCTGAAGTTGTGAAGGATGAAGACTGGAAATATTTATATCCTAAGTTTATTTCTTTATCCTTCTTCTTTTATTTGACTCTAATTGAATTGTCATAAAAAGGACATCAATTTACTCAATCTACAGACTTTGAAAAGTGACAGATAATCTGAATCTGAGTACTATCCTCTTAATTCACCATGTTGCCTCTAGATTCCTCAAACGTACAACAATGCTAAGTTTCAACAAATCTACACCTTGAAATTACTGTTAGTAGTAACACATCTATTGAGCATCTTCTGTTAAAGGAACTTGCAGTATGTTTTCACACATGATTCCATTGAATCTTCACAGCTACTCTAAAGAAGAAAGAGAGAGAGAGAGAGAGAGAGTGTGTGTGTGTGTGTGTGTATACATATACACACCTACAGATATATGTATATAAATTATCTCTATTTTAGAAATTTAAAAAGTGAGACTCAGAGAGGTTATTAAGTTACTAACTCATAGCAACCTAGCAGGGAAGTAGCCTAACTAGGGCCCAAATTCAGGTTCATTTGACTCCAAAACTCATTTTGAGCAATCACTCTCTCATGAGTGTTAATAAGCTTCACTGTTAAAATCCCTGTCTTAAATTCTATTACTTCCATGGAACCTATATTATCTACCACCCACATCCCCAATCCCGCAAAATTTTCTTTTCATCCTATATAAAATTCTACTTTGTTCTTTTCATTATATAAACTCTTCCTAGATGAGTATCATATCATACAGTCTAGTCTAGACTAACCACTATTTTTGGCCTTTGTTCTCTCCAAATGTAATCGTGTACAAAGAGCTCGTGTAATCTATGTGTATTTTTGTCACTTGACATTAGGAGAAACCAATTTAATCTCCCAAAGAACAAAGAAGAGCAAGTTGCAACATTTGCAATCAACTGACCTTATATTCTATAGATAGAACTCGGTTATATTCTAAGAATGTGATTTGGCAGGTCATTTTTTATATTCCTGCAAAGTACATCCTCCTATAATTTCCCATTTACAACCTAAATTTCTTGTCTACCAAAACATGTCTAGAATTACTGCTGGTATCAAGGATTAACTATGAGAGGGAAGCAGAGGATAGTTTAATGTAGCTATTGCTCACATGGCTTGTAAAGGTTTAGTTAAAAATGTAAGGGCAAGAACCCATTGTCCAAGATGGTCTTAGAAAAGAAAGGACTAGGGTTGTAGCTCAGTAGTAGAGTGCTCAACCTAGCACATGTGAGGCACTGGGTTCGATCCTCAGCACCACATAGAAATAAATAAATTAAATAAAGGTATTGCGTCCATCTACAACTTTAAAAAAAGCTAAAAATAATTTTGAAAAAAAATGAAAAGAAAGAGGAGGAGAAAAAAAGAAAAGGATGGCAGTCTGTTTTTCTCACAGTACTAGATACGTGGCATTGGCTCTGCTATTAGAATGTTTACATCTACCATTTCAACAGGGCAGTGCTGAGCTAGAATACAACCTCTGGTTACCATCTTTGGGGAAAACTTAACAAAACAAAGACAATGAAGATTCTTGAAATCTTAATTATTTGGTAAAATAATTTGCCCAACAGTTCAAAATAGCTCTTTATTAGCCTTAGTCCATACCATTTAGATCCCTTTGAAAGTGTATTTTCATTTTAACATTTTTAACCTAGGGTCACACAGTCCAACATGCATAAAAGTGCAACTACTCTTTCCTATTCCTGTCCTCAAACACCTTCTTTTCCAGAGGCAAACAGGTACGACTTTAATTGTATATCCTCCTGGAGAAATTTTATTTCCTTTCTGTGTGTGTGTGGACGCATGTGTGTGTTTCTGTCATCTTTCTTGTTTCAGATATATAAACATGTATTTTCTCATATGTAAGCATGTATTTTCACATATGTAATACATACAACAACACAAAATTCTGTATCTTCACTCTCTGACTTAACATACCTTAGAAACTGGTTCTTTATAAGTGCCTTTAGAGTTTCCTCCTTCTCTTTCACAGGCTGTACAGTATTACACAGAAGAGGACTAACAGCATTTATTTAACTAGCCCCCTACAAATGATTTTTTAGATTGTTTCCAAGCTTATATTCTTCCAACCAATGTTACAAGCGTCTCTGAACACGTCTAACACTTCTCACATGCAAATCTGTATGAAGGCTTAATTTCAAAAATTGTAATCAACAAATTACATATTTGAAATTTTGATAGATATTGTGAAACTTTCCTCAAAGAAAGGTTTTCTAATTGCATTCCTAGAGCAATTTACTAATAGTCTCTACACTATTTCATCATATTGTTAAACTTTTTGATCTTTGCCAATTTGATAGACTAAAAAAAAAAAAATTATAGCAGTAAGGTTCTTACTTTTTGTTTTGACTCTTGAAAGAAAGTACAGCATAATAGTTAAGAGTGTGGGCCCTGGCCAGGCACAGTGGCACACACCTATAATCTCAGTGGCTCTAGAGGCAGAGGGAGGAGTCCAAAACCAGCCTCAGCAATTTAGCGAAGCACTAAGCAACTCAGTGAGATCCTGTCTCTAAATAAAATACAAAATAGGGCTGGGAATGTGGCCCCAGAGTTCAATCCCCAGTACCAAAAAAAGAAAAAAGTGTGTGGGCTCTGGGGCCATCTCTATCTCTGCCATTCACCTGGGGCTGTGCATTCCCAGGGAGATAGATCACTAACCTTTCTGTCTCTACTTGCTAAGACAAATGGGGATGACAATGCTCCAATTTCAAACATTCTTTTTTTTTTTTTTTTTGTAGTGCTGGGGATTGAACCCAGGGCCTTGTGCATGCAAGGCAAGCACTCTACCAACTGAGCCAAATCCCCAGCCCTCAAACATTCTTGTGCAAATTAAATGAATTAATACAAATGAAGTGTCTAGAATTATGCCTTACACATAGCAAACATTCAATAAATGGTAGCTGTAATTTTTTATCTTAAGTAAGGCTACTTTTTCTCTATGAGTTATTTGTATTGCCTCTTCGGCTATCTTTCCATATCTTTTGTCCATGTTTTTTTTTAATATTTATTTATTTTTTAGTTTTCGGTGGACACAACATCTTTATTTTATTTGTATGAGGTGCTAAGGATGGAACCCAGTGCCTTGCGCATGTCAGGCGAGCGCGCTACCACTTGAGCCACATCCCCAGCCCTTTTGTCCATGTTTTATTGGCTTAGAATCCAGAATATATAGAACTATTATAAATCATTAAGAAAAACAACAAACCTAATAGACAAAACATGTAAATATTTCACAATAAAAGTAAGAACAATTGATCCATCGTAAGTCTTAGGCACTATCACACCAACATAACATCTTAAATGTGCTGAAAAGTTACATTTTTAATAGGTTTTGCTTCCCCTATTCCCTCTCTGGCTACATTTCTCAGTCTCAGCTCCTATTTTTCTTTTTTTCATAGAAACCTTCCTAGACTACTCTTTCTGAAGTCTTCCCTACCCTAGTCAAAACTTCATAACATTTATCATTTATTCTATTTATCAACTTATTTATTCATCTGTCCCTCTGCACTTAATTGAATGGTCTTTAAAGGGGCAGATTTGTCAGCTAGGTTCACTGCTATTCCCAGCACCTCGAAGAATTTCAGGCTCAAAGAAAATAAGCAGTATTTATCCAACTGATGATAGTGTTAAAAGTCGAACTGAAATTGAAACCCTCATCCTGTGCAGACAGAAATATAAAATGGTACAGCCACTGTGGACAAGTCTGACAGTTCCTCAAAAGTTAACCATAGAGTTAGCACATGACTCCAATTCCATTTGGAGGTATACATACTGTACCACTGAAAACATATTCACACAAAAACTTATAACCAAATATTCAGAGCCACATTGTCCAAAATATAAAAATAGAAATAACCCAAATATCCATCAACTGATAAATGGATAAATAAACACAATACTATTCAATGGAAAATTACCCTGTAATTTAAAAAAATGAAGTGCTGATGCATGATACAATATTGAAGAACCTTAAAAATAGTTTGTTAAATAAAAGAAGCCAACATAAAAAGACCACATACTATATGATTCCATTGATATGAATATCAAGAACAGGCACATCAACGGAGATAGAAAGTAAATGAGTGATTCCCTAGGGATAGGGGTTGAGAGGGGGACAGAGAGGAAATGGGAAGTGACTGCAAATGGGTAGGGAGTTTCTTCAGAGGTTGATGGAAATGTTGTAAAATGGATTGTTACGACAGTTACGACAGTTGCAGAATTCTATGAATATGCTGAGAACACTGGATTATTCACTCTAAAGGGGTGTTTTGTATAGTATGTAAATTATATCTTAATAAAACTGTTATTTTAAAAAGTTAAACTGCAAAAAATATAAACTGAATCCTGATGCTTGACACCCAAGCAATAGAAATCTCAGTATTTCTTTACTGGAACTGACACATGGAAATGGGAAGAAAAGAACAGGGGGAGAAAGGGGGAAAAAAAAAAAAAAAACACCTTTTTTAAAAAAAAAATTTTTTTTTGGTTGTAGATGGACACAATATCTGTGTTTTATTTATTTTTGTATGTGGTGCTGAGGATCGAACCCAGTGCCTCACGCACATGAGGTGAGCGCTCAGCCACTGAGCCACGCCACAGCCCCAAAAAACACCTTTTTTTATGTTAACTGCTAAAACCATCCTATTGCCTAAAAAAGATTACCAGTTCAGAGGTGATCTATTTCATTTTTCTTTTAGTCTCCCAAAACAGGCTGATCTAGAATGGAAAAGATTTGCCTTATATTCTTTTGACCAAAGTTTTTCCTACGAACCTTATATCTAGCAAACGTGGAACCAGATCTCATGTACCCTTACTATAAGCATAACACTGCTTCTTGAGATAATACTAAAAAGCAAGTTTTCATTTGTGTTAGATACTGATGAGTGCAGGAACAGGCAGGATCACATTCTAATTTTCAAGTAATCTGAATTACTGGAAATTCATATATATTTTATAGTGTGGGCTCAAAGTCTAATTCTGTCATCATCATTCATCTTCATCATCACTTTCCTTTAAGCTATCATTTTATAAAATAATTTAATACTTTTACAGACATCCTGTAATCAAAGTAAGAGTTTTTAGAGCATTAATCTGAGTTTTGGAAGGGTTGATTTGTGTCTTGTGCCCTCAACTCAAAATATTTTAAAGTGCTCTCTACAAGTTGCCTCTGAGAGAAATCATGTTACAAAAAGTTCCTAGAAAGTAATTACAGTGCAAATAGGAAAGGTACAGATAAACCTCAGTTCGAATCCAACTATGTAATCTTAGGCAACTTAGTTAACTTCGCTAATTCTTAAATTTTCTAACCTATAAAATTAGGATAGTACAAATTTATCATGGTCTTACAATGATTCAACAAGATAATGTAATGATTTTATTACTAGTAGTACATCCCTGGCATACTGCAGTAATTCAGTACAAATTTCTTCTTTTTGTTCTTTTCCTAATCATACTTAGCACCCAAGCAAGGAGAAAGCTCAAAAGAAATTTTCCATAAACCAAGTTGCATAGTAGAACATCACAGAATTAATAATGTACAATGGTTAAGATTACACAGATCCTAGAAATAAAGTGTATAACAGTATGTATATTTTTCAAATCTCATCAAATTTCCTCACAAAACTGATAGAACAATCAGGAAAGAATAAACCCACAGACGACATTTTCTACAAAAGAAGGTGACAAAGAATTCCCCCAACCCTAGCATATAGACAAGTGTATTCCAAACTATACAGTAGAACCAAAACCCACTATCCATAGCCACATACAGTGGTAATAACGAAGTATAAAATGGACCTTACAGTCCTGGAACCCAGAACTCACAACAAGAATCACAGCCAACTGGGAGAGGTGGCTTTTGCTATAATCTCAGTAGTTTGGAAACCTGAGGCAGGAAGATCACAAGTCCAAAGTGGCCTCAGCAACTTAGCGAGACCCTGTCTCAAAATAAAAAAGGGCTAGGGATGTGGCTCAGTGGTTAAGCAACCCTGGGTTCAATCCCTGGTACACACACACATACATACATACACACATGCATGGACAAAAAAAAAAAAAAAACACAACAAAAGAAAAAGGGACCAACATCTCAAGGGATTCTAAGCAAGTGAGTTTGAGACTAGACAAAGTCTGGAAGAAAACCATTTACCTATGGGAGAAAACAACTTTAAATATTGAAAACTAAGTGACAGAACTGTCTATCACTATGACCTCAGAACACAGTGGTGTGGAAATTCTCAGTGAGACATAATCTAAGGCCCTCTCCAAAAAACTGCAAAGAAAGATTTAACTGTATTCAATAGTCTATTGTTATTTTGAAACCCTTTGAGATATAATATGGGATAAAGCAAAAAAAAATGTTGATTTGGTTAGAAATCAAAATTTTAGCATATGGGATGAAAGCACAAAATCTAAGAAGTTAGGTAAAACTCTACAGTCTTACATTTGAATTATAATTAATACTCATTTTTCCCTCTATTTTCCAAAAGGCAAAAATCTTAATAGCAGTAAGTAATCTTAAGACCCATACTATAAGCTTTATATCATTTCTCAAGAAAAAAAAAAAAGAAACATAGATCTTCAAAGAAATAGTAGGCTTCAGATCTGGTGCAGGAAATGTACAAGATGAACCAGGCATATTTTGTTGTGCCAGAAATAAGAAGCCATAAAAGTTAATAATCAAGTCTTGTCAAAAGGACACAGGAGCCAGCTTGAAGGGGCTCCCACTGGACAAAAATAGGATAATTTCAGCATCAAAAAGTATAATCCTGACATCTGACTAAAACACCCTGTACATACAAAAAGCCAAGAATTCATAATAATTACTAAAAAAGAGAAAAGAAAACAAATCAAAAATTATATACCACTGGAAGATACTAAGGCACTTCCTCATTAGTCTGGAAATTGGCAATTAGTAGGAAAGAATTAAGCATTTTAAACTGTCATTTCAGTCCAAACTGTGTTTCAGGATAACCAAATAGCCCTAGCAGATGAAATATAACTCTTTCAAAAAGTTCTGTCTAATAAATGCACAAAGAATGTACTTGAAAATTACCATTTTCAAACACCAAGAAATTCAGTAACTCAAGAACTGGTCATCCATGGATAAAACCCTTAGATGAGGAGGAGGAACTTTACAATAATGTGATCAGGCTGAAACTATCCAAATCCAGTTATCAATCTCAGCATTACAAAAAGACAACCAAACATTATGGATGATTTGATATGATACAAATATAATCATGCCTTTAGAAGCTTCAGTCAAGAATAAATTCATGGAATAGGACATAAATAAAATAATACCATCAGAAAACAGCAAAATCTAGAATATGGGGCACTCTATAAGATAATTCTAATTTCTTCAAAAGTCAATGGTGTGTGGAAAAGGAGGTATGGAGCAAGGTGGGAGGTGAATTGTTGTTTTTCAAGATGCTTAGGGATGTAGCTCAGTGGTAAAACTCCTCTGTGTTCAATCCCCGGTACCACCACCTAAACATATACAGAGAGTAAGAGATAGTAGTTAAAGTTGCTTATAAAGGAGGTCACTGTACTGTTTGAATTCATTTTATGTTTGGAAATTAATTTTTATAATAAAAAGTAAACCATACCAACCAATGAACAAAAAAAAACAAAGACTATGATCTCCAAAATCAGACCCCTAGGATTTGAAACTTACACCACTACCACTTATGACCTATGTGACTTTGAACAAGTTATTTAACTTCTTTAAGCAGGATTCACTTTCTATAAAATGGGAAAACAATACCTCCATTTATTAAATTTGAATGAGAAGACACATTATAAAGCAGACAGAATGTGTGGGAGCACAGTAAATGTCATTACTGTTAATATTATTATTATTACGGTAAAGGAGGTAGTTGCAAAGACTTCCGTATAGTTCTTTATATAAAAGGTGATTTTTTTTATCAAAACTCTTATTTGAGATCCTCCTGCACAAATACAAAACACAAATAAGTATTTTTCCTATCATTCAGATTTTTTAAAATTAATAAGCACAAACATGACTATCACCAATTTTTAAACACGTGTTTAAAATTTTGTGGTATTCTTCAATTAAATTTAAATAAAATGAATGTCACTTATCTATATTTTAGCTAGAATTCTTAGTTGGTTTTAAATTTAAATTTTCTTTAAAATGATACATAAAAGAAATTAATCTTTTTTCAACTAAAAACTACAAATACTGTCCTAGTTTCCAAACAAAATCAATTGAATACTCATTCCAGGTTTTACATAACACAAAATATCCTTTTGTAAATAAAGAATTACATTGAAGTCTACAGAGCTGAGGCAACTGATAAATTTTTCCTTTCACTTTTAATCAGGCTTCCTGTTGTAAGAGCTCAGCAGACAGTGACGCGAGACACTGCCTCCCAACTTCGGTTCACCTTTGCAGTTCCACAAGGGACACCATGTCAAGATTGTTCAGCTTTTTTGATGAGTGCTGCGTGGGTAACTAATGTGTAAATGCAGATACGTATAGAAAGCAGTTTTGACAGTGATGTATTGCAACTGGTTCCAGATGTCGGTAAGGGATGCTTGGCCAGGCATCTGGGGCTCCACTGCCACAGAGCAGCACCAGGACCAAACCAGTCTTCAAAAGACTATGGCACTTTAACTTAGAGATAGAGTCCCTTCAAAACAATTGCTTGGCTTCTCTTCTCTCAAGAAAGCACTAAAATATTTCTGCTTTATCTGTGTTTTGTTTTGTTTTTTAACTTAGGAAAGGGGTATCAAACTGTTGTTTTCCAAAGGAAAACTTCAAAGCAAAGTGCTGGGATATTAAAAATTCAGTACATATTCATCTCCTATAATGAGATTTTTTTAACTAAACTGCACTAAAACTTGAACATATACAAAAGTTTAAGCAGTCCCTGACTAGTGCAAATGTTGGGATTATTCATCCTACAGAATTCCTAAAAAAGAATATTATCCATGACATATATATCATAATAATTTTAAGTCAAATCATCAAACTTATTTTTTCCCTTTTGCTATATATAAACTAGACAGATGTTTATTAAAAAGTATATTGTCAGTTGCACCAACTTTAGGAACTAATGATAAATTTTGTAATGATGTTATTTCCGAATAAAAACCTGAAGAAGAAGGACGAACATGTAAGTAAATAAAACTTCTGGTCCACTTGCTAATGAAATACAAAATATCTATATAAAAATTCCAAAATAAAAATATATTTATTACAATCATGCAATGAATAGCCTTTACCTTTAAAAACTGATAAAGTTGCACTTTCCACATGAAAAATGTTGTAGCATGGCTCCAACATAAGCATTTGGCCTAATGGGAATTTTTTCAAACAACCTGTCTGTCTCCCTCTTCTTTCAATACCAAACTCCCAGCTCCAATCAAAAAAACTCTCAGGAGATCACCTACAGCTACATTCTCACCATGTGGTTTTGATATAAGACATTTTCTCATTGATCAAGGGAACTGCAGAAAGCATGCATTCTGTTTATCCTCAAACAAAAAAGGCGACTTACGTTACTGATTTTCAGTATCAAATCAAAGGCTTGCAAATACTTTTAATAGAAATAAAGGTAAACAAATCTGTCAGAATGATGTTTAGAACTCTGTGTTCCTTTTGATTTCCTAATAAATAGAAATTCCAAATATATTACACAACTCTTAATCTGTGAGAGAACCTTGTACTCAATAAGTTCCTATTATAAATAAATTATGTAACTATGGCCTGAAGTTACTGTTTGGTCTTGTTTGACTTGATACACTAATTGAGGATCAAGAGTAGTTTTAAAAACTGACCAATCTTATTTTTCCAGTGGATCATCAAATTTATTTCTAACCTTGTACTTAAAGGCTCAACCAGTAAAATTTTATGACTGGTTTGGAATACATCAAAGATTGGTACCAAGCAGCAGAAGAGCTGTGAAGTAGTCACTGTCATCTCTTCTTCTGCAGGGCTTTCTGAATGACAAATCTTCATTGTTTAGTTCTATCCTAAATATGATTGTTTTGGTTCCTTACAAATTATGTTTAGCAAATGAAAATATAGCTTATAAAGCATTCCTACATAAAACATGAATTGATATATGGAAATTCTATGCAGGCAATACAATTTCATATATGTCTCAGATCTAGCAGGTCAAAACAAAATCAGTGGCAGTGAAATTATGATGGGAGTATATGTAACTGATGACTTCTGTGTATATCTTATCTGTTTACCAATAACTCCAAAAGAAATCCTCAACAGTAAACTAGTACTTCTGAAAAAACAAAAACCAAACTATTATATTCAGCCAAAGTCTGTTAGGGTCTCTAAACAAGTCAAGATGGCGCCTGGCATTTTGCCAGAGGGAGTGGTTTGTGAAGTAATGCCAGGGAGCCATTAAGGTGTGGAGATTCCTTATTAGTTGACTGCTGTATCTAGTTTATGTTAATTAAGATAAGCTGTGTGGAAAATATATATATACACACACACACACCACTCCTGTCCTACAATAAACGGCTCCCACTCCTGCTGTATCAATCTACACAAGTTGCTCGTCACCCCCCCACCCCCCCACCACCCCCCCAACCCCCCACCCCACCACCACCACCCCAACCCCCACCCCCACCCCCACCCCCACCCCCACCCCCACCCCCACCCCCGGTTATTTTGCTGCAGCCGGACTGCGGCAAAAGTCCAAACTTCGAAACTACTGTCATCTGTCTAGCGCAAAGGAGACTAATTTGAATTTAGAATAAGGATATAGGAAACTACATATTTAGTTTCTGGGGTTTTTTTGTTGCTATTGTTTGTGTAATAGTTTTGGAACTGGGGATTGAGCCCAAGGAAACTCTACCACTGAACTACATTGCCAGCCCTTTTAAAAATTTATCTAAATACAGGGTCTCACTAAGTTACACATCCTGGCCTCCATTTGCAATCCTACCATCTCAGCCTTTAAAGTAGCTAGGATTACACATATATACTATCATCCCCTGCTTAGTTTCTGATTCTTGAAAAACAAGTCCTTAATTCTAGAACAGGACTCTGTGTCAAACATCCTTACTATTCATGGCAATATAAATTAGTAAAATTTTAGAAAGCAACATGGCAAGATTAAATAAAGCTGGTTACACACATACTCTATGACCCAGAAATTCTAATTCTAGTTACACATCTTGGAGAAATTTTTGCATACAGACAAGAATATATGTATGTATTCATAACAGGAAAATTTCTGAATTTAAACACCCTCAGTGCTGAAATTTACCCAATGGAATACTACAAAGAAATTAAAACAAAAGAAATTATGGGCTGGAGTTGTAGATCAGTGGTAGAGCACACACCTAGCACTGACGAGGGCCCTGGGTTCGATCTTCAGCACCATATAAAAATAAATAAATAAAATAAAGGTATTGTGTCCAACTACAACTAAAAAATAAATATTGAAAAAAATATGAAATGAATTGCATTCTGCCATCAAGTATAGCAAATTACAATAAACAATTTAATAAAAAATGAAATCAATGCACAGGTAACAAATTGAATATGCCTAGAAAAAACTGGTGAGTGAAAAGATCAGATTGCAAAAACATTATAAAAACAATGTGTACATGCTTGTTTCCACTTGCTTTTTTTTTTTTTTTTTTTTTTTTGTAAAAGGGATTGAACTCAGGGTGCTCCACCACTGAGCCAAGCCCAGCCCTTTTTTTTTTTTTTTTTTTTTTTTTTTTTTTAATTTTGAAACAGGGTCTTGGTAAGTTGCTTAGGGCCTCAATAAGTTGCTGAGGCTAGCCTGGAACTTGCAATCCTCCTGCCTCAGTCTCTGAAGTTGCTAGTATAATTGACATGCACCACCATGCCCAAATATACGTATTATTTTTAAGTTCATACTAAAAAGACTAAGTATACTTTATCTGTAAACACCCATATACGGAGTAAAAGTTTTATAAAAAATTCAGATGAGCAGAATATGCCCAACTATAAAATTAGCACTAATTTTGCATAGGGATGAAAGTTGAGAGTTCAGAAGGGTTGGGGGGAATATACAGCCATATATAACTGAGTGTTTTTTTAAATAAACATCTAAAGTAAATACAGCAAAATATAAAAACTTGTTAAATTTAACACAAAGCAATATGGATGGTCATGTGTTTGAAATAGTTTATAACCAAAGATTAAATTGCAAAAATTCCATAAACCCTAATGACAGTTTACAGTATATAAATGAATGTATTTGAATGAGGTACAGTATATAAATGAATGTATTTGAATGAGGTATTATCATTACTAATACCTCATTCAAATACATTCATTTATATACTGTATAATTTTGTTAGGTTAAAAATTACACCCATAATTGAAGGACAGAATAATATATTCCTCCCCCTAAGGTCTTCACACAATAAGTTTAACTGACTACTTACTGCTGATATTACTATCATTATGTTTCTGAAGCATTCATGAAACTTATTTTCAAAGAAAAAATATATTTCTAATCACCACTGACCCTACATTAATTGCTGAATATTACAGAAAAGCTTGAGTCACCAAGCACTTTAAATAAACTATTTGCACTTCAAGTAAGGAAGCTATTTTCTCCCAAATAATCCTATGTACAAAAGAACTGAGCCATGAAAAACTTTAAAGTGGGTAAAATTAATTTCCAGAAAGAATTTGGCAATACTGTATTAAATAAAAGAATTAGGCTAAAATTTCTATGCACTATATTCAGTTCTAGCAGTTTACTCCTAGAATTAAATATTCTGTCCTAACTTCTGGAAATAGTTAAATATTAATGTTATTGCTTTTCTCATTCAAAGATATTATGCTAGAATTTAACTGGCTGAAAACTGCCACCCACAGTTAACATTTAGAAAGTGTCTCCCAATACAAAATTTAAAAAATGTCCAGGATATGCTGAGAAAGTCCCCCAATTAAATTCCTAAACTAAGGGAAGCTACTACATTAAGCTTAGTGATATTACAAACCATAGATAATAAATGCCAAATTGAAAATTAAAAAGACAAATAGACACTGGCTAGCAGTACAGACTAACAGAAGTACATGGCAATGCTTACTGGTAAACTAACACTTCTTCCTAAATAACTGGTTTTCAAAGTGTAATCCAGGGGCCCCTCGAAGGTATCTCCGGTGTCTGAAAGGTCAAAACAGTTTTCACAGAATTAAGATGTGGTGTTGCCCTTTTTACTCTCATTCATTCATGAATACAAAACAAAGTTTACAGAAGGCTACATGAAGTATGGTATCACAGAAGAACGAATGCAGAAGCAGATAGGAGAATCCAGCTATTGAAGCCAGACATTAAAGAGATTTGCAGAAAATGTAAACCAATACCATTCTTCTAATATTTTATTTTAGAAAATGTAAATTGCTTTTTATTTTTAAGATGTTTCTGCAACATGCAATTATTTCACTCCTGTTACTTTTAAAAGTATTTTATTTCTAACATGATAAATATTATGTAAGTTGGCAAAAGCTCTCCAAGAATCACATGAAAAGGTAATAAAGACAAAATGTTTGAGAATCTAAATCATGGAGCTGATATAAGGATTAAATGAGCTAACACACTTAAAGTACTCTTCACTCGACAGTGAGCTCTCAGTCAGTGGTAGCTATCATTATTATTACATAACAACTAGGCCACAGAAAGCAATGCTGAGACCAGGCATTTTGGGGAAATTAATTGTCCCCCATTCTCTACTAATCAATGAGGATTTTTTCAATCATTCAAACTGAATTTATTATACAGTTTAATTTCTAATTTAAATGGTAGTATAGTAGGTCTCGATATTTCCTTTCTAAACCCTGTGATTTCCTCACTAACTAGGAAGGCCTGGATTAAACTTACATAATATTTTAGAAACTAGAGTTCTCTCACCCTTTGAGCTGTTAGGAAATCAACAAGAAGCCTAAGTGTCCTGTGCCAAGCACAACAAATTAATTGGGATAATGAGCCTCATAAAAAAGAAGACATCCCTTCCCCCAAAGAGAGGATCAATACAGCAGCATGTAGTATGGGAACTGAAAGGGACTTTAAGCAATATCTATTCCAATCTGCTATTTAGACTCCTGATTCTAGGCATATTTAGCACTTACCAAACACAAACAGGAACCAAGGCTCACCAAATGAACAGTTATTTTTCACACTAATAGTCCTATACCTCTTGCACAAAGTGAAGCAAAATCTTTCCTATTTTTATTTTAAAGTCACTTCCTCATGTTTCATCTTTTACTGATAAAGATAAAAAATAATAACAGAAATAGTATGAAGAGACCAGTAGTCGGCATCAATCTCATAAACATCCTTCAACCCATTAAGTCTACTTTTCTATAGACAAAATACCTCCCAAATCTTTTAACTATTTCCCACTGAACCTAAAGTTCTTTCTCTTAACTATTCTTTTTCACTATTTAAACTCTAAAATAGAAACATATTGGATGTTTTTTACTTCTTCTTTGGGGCAGATGCGGGGAGGAACACTGATCCAAAACAGCTACCCCAGAAATCTTATTGAGGCATTAATGGAAGATTTAGGCTTCGAAGGCATTATTAGAAACAACCTGACATAGCAAATTGTTCCCACATCTAGCATGAAAGACATTTTTAATATTATCACCAAAAGAAAAATGTTATCTCTCTCCTTTAAAAGGTGCATATTTGTATTATATATGTTAAATTCAGTCTTTTTAAAATTATCTTTGCCTCTTGAAATCAGCATTAAGATGAAAGCAAGTTCATTGTTACTATGGTAATACTCCAATGAATACAATAATATACAGAGATACATAAAAATCCATTTTCTGAGTAGCATCTACAAATGAGTAAAAGTTAAATACGATAGCAACTGTTTCATCACAGGGTTATAACAATTTAGTGATGTTTATACTTTTATATAAACCATCATACTTGGTGTAATTTGAAAATGTTAATAATTAACAACAATGTTCAACATTTGTGGACAAAATCAGGGAATGCTAGATGCTCCTCTTTCCCACAAACAAAACAGACTTCACCAAATAAGATCACACTGCAAACTTCCACATTGAAGAGGAACACTTGCTACAGAGACAAGGACAGGCGAGTGAAGAGAATGAATGGTGGTTGTTACCAATAAAAAATACATATTTTTGAAGCTACTTTGGCAAAAACAAATTTGAGTATATACCAAATTTCACAACTGCTAAAATGGATAATCCATGAAATCCCAAATACAACTACTCATTGAAGTGTATTTCATAATGAAATACTGAATAAGGCTAAGAGTATCATAATGTATGATATGGAGTTTTAAATAATAACCAAGCCCCTGTATTAAAACATTAATAAAATATATACATTTATTAAATTAGACAGCCTATCTTTTACTATGGTTAAATTATAATCCAAGTTTTTCATTATAAACTTGAACTCTAAAATGAATTTCTGGACGGTGTGGCTCAGTGGTTAAGTCCTCGCATGTGTGAGGCACTGGGTTCGATCCTCAGCACCACATTAAAATATAAATAAATTAAATAAAGGCATGCTGTCTGTCCACAACTAAAATAAAATTTTTCAAAAAATGAATTTCCCTTTAAAATATTTTCCTAAAACTACTGAAAAAATTGTTTATAAAAATGAATAAAGAGGGGGCTGGGGTTGTAGCTTAGTGGTGGAGTGCTTGCCTGGAATGTGTGAGGCACTGGATTCAATTCTCAGCACGACATATAAATAAAATAAAAAGGTCCATATGTCTAAAAAAAAAACTTTAAAAAATAAAGAAAGATCTAAAAATTCAGTAAGCTCAGAGAAATTTCAGTTTTCAAGCTGAAAAAATACACATATATTAGACTTTGTAAAGAGGTGTTATCTCCCTCAGTAAAGTGTATTATTTTTTACAATGAAAAAATCGCATTTGTGGGCTGGGATTGTGGCTCAGCTGTAGAGCATTTGCCTAGCTCGGGCGGAATCCGGGTTCGATCCTCAGCACCACATAAAAAATAAAGGCATTGTGTTGTATCCACCTACACCTAAAAAATAAATATTTTTTTAAAAAATCGCATTTGAGTTAAGAAGTATTTTTAATCCTGGAAAGCAAAAAGGGCTGCTGCTTTTAAAAGTAATTTTCACTGATCAGTAAAGGAGTTTTCACATCTTGTACACAACAGAACTGGAGGAAAATTACTGCAAAGGCTACCTGTGAGAGCACTCATCTCCAGTGTTTATCTGTCAACAGGACAAAGTCCACACTTTCAAAAGTTATACAGCACAACATATGTGCTACAATATTTAAAATATTTACACAAAATTCTTCTTACAAGAGAAAAATACATTAGAATTATAAAAATAAGTTCGCTCTCTGCCACCATTTACTTCCTACCTTTAAATATTAAATTTCAATTTTACTTATTTAGGAAAAATTACATAATTCTTCACAGCACAGTTTAAAAATAACTCCACTATTAATGCAGGCCCTTTATTTAATCACAGGCTAATTTACTCCTGACAGAAAGTAAATTCCACTATTTTCTGTGAGGCTTTATGAAATTGCCATCATTTTTAATTAATTCTTAATTAAAATATATTACACCACAGCTTCTACCCATCTCTCTTGATATTCTAACATAATCAATTCAAGACCATTTACATATCATTAATTAAAAGCCTTCCTCTCTCATCCTTAAAATCATAATGAGGCTCTATTTCTCATTAGCACCCTTTAAGGGATAAAATAACAATACAGTCAAGAATGAATGGTAACTTTTTAAACAATAATTTATACTTTCAAAACCTATATAATGGACAGTGCTATTTTCAAAATTCCTCAAATTTAGGGAATCCTTGAATTCTTTCTTTGTTTTTCATAGGGAACACCAGAGCAACAATTGGCTATAATTTGAAACAAATCTTCAAATAAGATAACCAATAAGTTAGATAAGAAAAATACCATCGTTGAGACTAGGGAAAGCAGAATAGATTTCTATATTTGGACAATGGCAAGTCTCATCATGAAATGCTATAAAGAGTGAAAATAACACAATTAACAGCAGCTTGCTTTTATTTCCATTTTTAAAATTTGTCCTAAACTTTCAAAAATGATAATAATCTAAACCCTCTAAAGGAATCCTTTCCTTTTAAAATGATTCTTTCTTTCAGGTGGGATGTAGCTCAGTGGTAAATCACTTGCTTCCCATGTACAAAGCCCTAGGTACAACCCCTGCACCAAAAAAAGACCAACAAAAACTGAAATACAATAAAGTAAAAGATTTTTTCTTTCAATTAAAAGTCCACTGCTATTGGTACATTATAATAATTTTACATAATGGTGGAATTCATTATTACATATTGTTAAAATCTCTTGAAACTCCACAATGTACTTAGAAAAATATAAATAAAATTTATAACTGTATTTCTTACTAGCCTACCACTTCATATTGAAGTATCTAGTGTCTGTAGTTGCATGAAGAACTGAAATAGAGAAGCTAGAGAAGTTCCACAATTAAACTCCAGAGCTATGATATGTTTTACACATTCTTAAATGAGCTGTGATATATACTAGTACTATAAAAAGTTATCATTTATTGGTAATGAAAGGTAAAAATTAACCACCTATTCAATGATTTTACTTCTTCAGAAAGCTTTAAAGTCAAATGCAGCTTTGAGAGACAATTTATGATAACTCATGACTTTTTAACCCACTATTTTCAGTATTTTGGCTATAAGTTACAAAATTAATGCAACCTCAACAATGATTACTTTTATGATTAGAATAAAACAAAATTTCATTGCTTTTTTTTAAGCAGCCGCTATAGTATTGCCTTTTGCAATACTGCCAAAAAAAAACTGAACTAAACCTTAATTTATTACATTTTCCAGCTATTATTCACAATTATATTTTTAGGACCAAACTATAAATATAAATAGGAAACAAATGAGAATCAAAATGTGACCAAAAAAATAATACCACATAATTGAGGCAAAATAAAATCAGACTCATGTCTTAGAAATTTTATGCAGACTTATTGTCACCAGCATTAACTATATCTGGGTGCTTCATATCAGGCAGATCAGATTTATATCACTGTCTTCTGTCAAATACAGGTGCTCCACCACAACTTGTCAAGACAGCCTGTCTGAATCTTCACACGTCAGACAGAATCACAGCACTTGGTGTTTTGGTCTGTTGACAGCAATTTATTTTGATGTGTTGTCACAATATGGAATTCTTCCATGCTCTGCACCATGGTGCCAATAAGTCCCACTGTACTTTTTTCTACTGCCAGATGCTACAGGTTTAGTAAGGAGAGAGGGCAAAGTTTTATCTTACTTCTAAACCCCTGTCAATTAAGCCCTAAATAGTTAATTTAAAAGTGTAGTAGAGTGCTGAACAGCACTATCTTGAGACATAGCTTAATCTAGCATCCAACATGCTGTTTAATACCACAGCCAACAATCTGGGTGAAGCAAAGCTAACCAGCTGTACAGAACAACCAAAGACTTTCAAAATCTAGTAAATCCCAAATTCTGAGGAAACCACTCTGAGACTAAACAATAGACTCAGCTACAGATCTATTGTGGTCAATTGTTTTCTCAGCTACTTCCCAGAGCTTGTTCCAATCCCATAATAAAAACTTCAATTTAGTGCAGTGCAAACATTTATTATGCACCTATGTATAAATGTAGGCACTAGGGGATACAGATGAGAATGAGATGATAAATGGGCATAGATTTCTTTGAAGTTTTATTCAAATTCAGGTTCCAGAAAGCTATACAAATTCCAGATTTCTCCTCTAGGAGTATGAAACACAACTTAGACACAAAATACAAAAAACAGCTAATTAGGGGATGGGGGTATAGCTCAGTTGGTAAAGTGCTTGCTTTGCATGCACAAGGCCCTGGGTTCGATTCCCAGACCAAAAAACAAACAAAAAACAGCTAATTAAATGTGGCAGAAGAAAAGCATTCACCAACAAACAAACTTAGGGGTTTTCAATTTGGTAGTTTTTTCTCATTTCATATACTAATTCTTCATAGTAAAACCTTCTACCTAAAACCAGCCAAAAGTAGACATTTCAAGGCCCAATGGTTTTAGGGTTTTGTGTTTGTTTGTTTCTTTGTTTTGGTTGCACTACTGGAGCTTAAACCCAGGGACACTCTACCACTGAGCTACATCCCCAGTCCTTTTCACTTTTTTAGAGACAGGAGCTGGCCAAGTTGTCGAGGCTGTTCTCAAACTTTCAATCTTCCTGCCTCAGCTTCCCAAGTAGCTGAGATTATAGGCATGTATCTGTAAATCCTTTTCTTACAAACAGGGAAGATATCAGTATTTTCATGTTTCCCATTTCCACGTAGTTCAATTACTCTATTATAGCTAGTCAAAAATTAAAAAGTAGTCAGGCATGGTGGCACACACCGTAGTCCCAGCAACTCAGGAGGATAAGATAGGAGGATTACAAATTCAAGGCCAGCCTCATGAATTTAGTAAATCAAAGCTGAACAAACACTCCCAAACTTAAAATGTCCATTAAATTATATTCTGAGTTCTTAAAATAGATAGATCTCAAAATTTTTAAAAAGAGTTGGGATGTAGCTCAGGGTTACCCCTGAGCCCTTGGGATCTATCCCCAGGACTGCAAAAATATAAATGATAACAATTATAAAGATCAAATGTCCCCTTGTAAAAAAAAATCAGAATAAATAAAAAATTAGTTTTAGGTTTGAAATCATACACTGGAAAATATAAAATTAAAAACCATTCTCGGGCTGGGGTTGTGGCTCAGCGGTAAAGCGCTCATCTAGCATGTGTGTGAGGCCTTGGGTTCGATCCTCAGCACCACATAAAAATAAATAAATAAAGATATCATGTCCAACTACAGCTAAAAAATAATATTTTTTAAAAAGACATTCTTATCAAATTCTCTAAACAAATTAGTAGTATATGCCATAAACCCAAACAATGAAATCCTCCTTTGTAAAGAGTAAATCATGGGCTGGGGCTGTAGCTCAGTGGCAGAGCACTTGCATTAACATGTATGAGACACTGGGCTCAATCCTCAGCACCACATAAAAAATATAAATAAAATAAAGGCATGTGTCCATCTAAAACTATTTAAAAAGAAGTAAATCACAAGTCTAAGCTCACCTGAAAGATACCATGTGACTATGCATGTAAGGTTCATTTTCAGACTTTACACTTAACTACAGAAATGTCTTTATATTTATGAGCAGGAACTCTCTGGTAATATTTATTATCTACAGCTGGTACACACTATACTCATAAGAACTTATCTCCAAAGAATTCTGCTATAATTTTTTTAATCTAACAATCTTTGTATCTTCTCTGAGAGTTAAGTGGGTAGTAAAGCAGATGGTATTTTTTTAATTTTGTAGAACAAGAAAAATAAGACATTAAAATTTTACTGAGTTGGAATCAAAGCTGAACAAACACTCCCAAACTTAAAATGATTCCATTAAATTATATTCTGAGTTCTTAAAATAGATAGATTTAGTATGTCAGTCTTTCTGCATAATTCTGGAAGGTACCATTCACAAAATGTGCTATAAAATGATACAAAATGCATTTGCATAACACAACAAACCTGAATATAAGTGAGACTCAATAAAATTACCGTGTGTTTTCCTTCCCAAAAAAAAGGAGATTATCTGTGACACAAACCCTAGTCTATTCAAAGTACAAGGTTACACCATCATATAAATCACAGTTATCCTCCAGTCCACCTCCAAGATCTCTAGAAGAATAAAGCTCTGAATAGTGTGGGAGTATGGGACACAAACACTCCTGATAAAGATTCATTGCAGGCTGATTTTTATCTAGTAAATAAGTATGGCAAGTAAACAATATGTATGATTCAATGTGTATTGTCTCCAAACTCCATGTCTAATCTACTAAACTAGAGGCTGGGAATTTAGCTCAGTGGTGAAGAACTTGCTTAGCACAGGTAAGGCCCTGGGTTCAATTCCCAGCAAAACCGGAAAAAAACACATCAAGTTGGCTGGGGTTGTAGCTCAATGGTAGAGTGCATACTATGCATGCATGAGGCCCTGGGTTCAATCCCCAGAAGGAAAGGAAACTAAAGGAAAGGAAAAGGAAAAGGGAAGGGGAAGGGGAAGGAAAGGAAAGAAAGGGAAAGGAGTCAATTTCAAAAATATGACCAAATTAACTATGCATGTAGCTTTTATGGGCAGGCACTAATAATACCAGCCAACACAGACAATCCTTAACTCTACTTTCACAACTGATTTTGGAAAGAATAAGGAGCAAATAAAAAATGTTGATCAAAAAAATTGCTTTCCTTTTAACAGAGTGAAGATCAACTACACAGGCCCAGCTATATTAGCCTAATAAAAACACATAAGAACTAGAGTTTTCCCCAAAAGTCTCAGAAAAGCCCTATCATCTGATATTTTAAAAGATGAGGCATTACAAAAAAGAGAATAAGAGAGCTGGTAAAGAATGAAAAGAAGATAAAGCACAAAGACCAAAACTGAAACTGCCAAGCAAAATTTTGCTATCTATATAGTCATATCATATATACATGTGTGTGTGTGTGTGTGTATATATATATATATGTGTGTGTGTGTGTGTGTGTGTGTGTATATGTATATATATATTTATATATAAATATATCCATATAAACATATATACATATATATATAAAGAGACTATATTTATATAATCTAACTATATATTTCTTCTGTTATAAGTAACTATTCACAGAATTAAAAATAAGCAAAAAAAACTAGACAGTAGCCAGGCAAGGTGATGTACACCTGTAATCCCAGTGGCTCAAGAGGCTGAGACAGAAGGACCACAAGTTCAAAACTAGCCTCAGCAAAAGTGAGGCACTAAGGAACCAGTGAGACCGTCTTTGAATACAAAATAGGGTTAGGGATGTGGCTCAATGATTGAGTGTCCCTGAGTTCAATCCCCACTACCCCAAAACAATAAACAAAAACAAGAAGCTAGAGAGTAAAAGGGGAAAGATGGAAGATTGCATAAATAAACCAAATTCCTCACCATAGAAAAGCTATATACAGTTAAAAATGACAACTACTTGAACTCCTACATACATGTGAGAGAAAATAAAAACTTGAGGACAGTTAAAACCCTGTACCCAATCAAAAATAACATAATGAAAAGAAAACTAACTGGATTAAGAGTTGGAGGACTTGAGCACTAATCTTTACCTCAGTTCTACAACTTACTTAGCAAGTGACCTTTGGTAAATCCCTTACTTAGCCTTTTTAATCCTCAGTTTCCTAATTTGAAACAAGAACAACACATGCCCCATCTACATCAAAAGCTGTTATGAGGATTAAATAGATTACACAAACATACCATGCAAATATTGAAGAATAACTTCAGATAATTGAAAATCAGCTATTACTTCTGTATCTTCTGGGTAGAGAGAACAGACTGCACATGTGCTTCATTTCCTCTCCTTCCTTTCAAATTCCCAATGATATGTCAGTAAAGGATATAAATCCATTGAGAGGAGGAGGGGTGACAGAAGACCAGATCTTTATAAGTTTCTGGAAAGCAGACAGCAAATGAGACACTACTGATAAACAGCACAGTGGAGGAGGCCCAAACTCACAAACAGATAAGAGTAGCAGAAGAGGGAGGAGGCAGTTTTCCCAGTAAATACTGGGAGAGGCTACAATCTTCGACAGAGGCAGCAATGGGAAATGGGACAGTACATTAAAAGAAGGTCTGAGTAACACCTGGCCATTTGGCCCTTCCCCATATTTTCCACACACATATCTAATCACTGCAGAGACTATCATTTGCCCAAAGTAGGCCAGACAACCATTTTCCAAAAAAAAAAACAAATAAAATGTAAAATCAAAAGCATAATAGGTAAAGGAGTGGGTACCAATTTCCTCATGCTTAATAATAACAATAAAAAATACAATCTGATGTTGATGGCCTCAAAACTAGAGAACATATTATGTATAAAAGTAATTTATGGGCTGGGGCTGTAGCTCAGTGGCAGAGTGCTTGTCTAGCACCACATAAAAAAAATAATAATAATAAACAAATGAAATAAAGGCATGCTGTCCATCTACAACTAAAAAAAAATTTTTAAGTAACTTATAACAACCTAAAAAGTTTCTTCTTAGCAAAAGAAACAATCTGTGAGGTGAATAGAGAGTCTACATCTTGGGAGCAAAACTTTACTCCTCCCACATCAGATAGAGCACTAATCTCTAGGGTATATAAAGAACTCAAAAAGCTACAACCCAATCAATAAATCAGCCAAGGACCTGAACAGACACTGCTCAGAAGAGGATATACAATCAATTAATAAATATATGAAAAAATGTTCATTATCACTAGCAATCAGAGAAATGAAAATCAAAACTACTCTAAGATATCATCCCACTCCAGTCAGAATGGCAGCTATTATGAATACAAACAACAATAACTGTTGCCCAGGATGTGGGAGAAAAGGTACATTCATACATTGCTGGTGGGGCTGCAAATTGGTGCAGCCAATATGGAAAGCAGTATGGAGATTTTTTGGAAAATTGGAAATGGAACCACCATTGACTCAGGTGTCCCTCTCCTCAGTCTATACCCAAAGGACTTAAAAACAGTATACTACAGGGACACAGCCACATCAATGTTTATAGCAGCACAATTCATAATAGCTAAACTGTGGAACCAACCTAGATGCCCTTCAATAGATGAATGGATAAAAAAAAATGTGGCATATATACACAATGGAATATTACTCAGCAATAAAAGAGAATAAAATCATGACATTTGCAGGTAAATTGATGGAGTTAGAGAAGATAATGCCAAGTGAAGTTAGCCAATCCCCAAAACACAAATGCTGAATGTTTTCTCTGATAAAAGGAGGCTGATTCATAATGGGGTAGGGAGGAGAGCATGGAAGGAATAGACGAACTCCATATAGGGAAGAGAGGTGGGAGCGGAAGGGAGGGGGCATGGGGTTAATGTGGTGAATATTATTATCCAAAGAACACATATGAAGACACGAATTGGTGTGAATATACTTTGTATACAACCAGAGATATGAAAAATTGTGCTCTATATGTGTAATAAGAATTGTGATGCATTTTGCTATCATATATAAATAAAAAAGGTAATTAAAAAAAGAAAAGAGAGAGAAGTTCTCAGTGCAAAACAACAACAGCAACAGAAACTCACAAAAGCAAAACAAAAAACCAAACTACCCTTCTGCAAGGCAATTAGGTACACAATGAAAAATGTCATCCAAGTATCTTAGCATCCAGGGGGATTTCTTCTTAGCTTGCTGGAGTGGGAGCTCTATGAAAAGGAAAATTCATATCTATATCTCTTGGAGTGAGTCCACAGCCTATCTAGGTGTTAGGAATTATAGACGGTGAGTGAGCCATGAGACACACCATGGAGGTCTGCTTACTCTATTGAAATCTTCTCAATTGTAGCTTAACAATTCCCTAATAGAGACCCCTCATACTTAGTTCTCTATCCTTGCCTGTCTGTCCTCGCCTCTAGACTTCAAGCTCCACAAGTTCATGTCTATTTTGCTTACGGTTCTGCCCCTGGTACTGTCTTTGTGTAATGTATAACATATAGGAGTTTACAACTAGGCTAAAAATAAATGAGGACATACTGAAAATAATAATAATAATGATAATAAAGTAAGTTATAACAGAATTAAAAATAAACAATAAAACTACAGAAATAGTTAAGATGAGAAAGGATGGGAGATTGAATAAATAAACCAAATATCTCATCAAGAAACTATACACCCAGCTAAAAATTATAATTATTGAAATTTATGATGATTAACAAGCAGAAAAACCAAGAACAGAAAGAAAAATGTAGTCGGCCTCCTCTGAAGAGACTAGGAAGGGGAGGGACAGCAAGAATCTAGAAAATTGTTTCCAACTATGAAAGGGGAATACTTGGATAATTAAAAATGATCTATTAACTAGTTGAAAAAGATTCTTTTCAAAAAGAATTTATCTAGAAATTTAGCCTGTAGAACATAAAATCTGAAGACCTAGTCTGGTATCTTTCATCCTTTCAAAAAAATAGAGATAATTCTTCAGATTGTGAGGAAAAATTATCTTCCTATGCACCTTAGTTAGGAAAAAGGAATAAAACTAAAAAATAAGAAAGACTTCACCTTTTGGTATTGCTAAAAGATATGTTAGAAATGAGAGACTACCATTTCCTAATCCTCCACCTGAAGAATAGCAACTGGGAATAGTGTTTTCAACCTCAAATTCCTATTCTGGAAGCTGTTAATCGGCTTGAATGGCGGGTGGCTTAATTATATAAGGACCACATTAAGGTCTCTGAGGAAGCAGAGCGATCTGATGGGTTTTAATTTGAAATACTCTTTATAAAATTAAAAACAAATGCCAAACTGACTGTAATCTGGGCCTCTGTGAAGATGTAAAAGGCCAATACAGCTATCAGAATACAGTGTGATCAGTTAGACTTCGAGCCCAAATTGATCTGGGACTGGTCAATAATCATGCATGTTACTCACTAGGCAGTCAAAAGAAAGCAGTGTGCATTCCTATTCCAGCTAGTAGGTCTTTCTCTAGGCTGTTTTCGGGTAATTAGAACTGATCATCTCCTATCTGTGAAAGGGTAATATTTTCAAGCTTTTCAGACGTTCTGAAATAACTCCTATAGTACTAAAATCCTTGGATTCTAATGTATGTAGGTCATAGCACTAATCTCAAAAAGAATGGTATAGTTTAGAAAAATCTGGATCCATTCTCTTTCATTCTAGAATTTAAATAGCACTTTAGCATTCAAAAACAATTGAAGCAACTACTTCAATTCTATACAAAGTTAAGTTAACAAGGCTAATGAATCTTTTTAAAGCATACACAAGTAAAATAACTGGGAGAACAGCAAGGTCAAACATGAAAGTGTCCATCTTTGGGGGAAGAAAGCAATCTACTAACGTGGATCCAGGACACTTTCATAGATTTCTACAATCCAAGACCATTACTGACAGGTACATTTGCCTTGGTTGTTGACCTCTTCAGCAGCACTGTACAAGTAAACCATACTGCAAGCCATATATGTGATTCTACCAAAATTTAAAAAACAAAAAGAAACAGATAAAATTTATTTTAATACTATATCTTAATTCAATATACACAAACATCATTATTTCAACAAAGTCAATAGGTTTTGAAAAGGTTATTAATGAAATAATTTATTTGTTTTTTCAGTCTTCAAAAACATTTTACACCTATAATGTGTTTTTTTTAAAGTATATATTTTACACTTAAAAGACATTTCAAATCAAACAAACCACATTTTAAGTCCTCAATAGCCACCATATGGCTGCTAAGAACTCTTACTTGAGAAGTTCTCCTTTCAATTGACAGGCCTGGCTTAAGGAGAATCAACTTCGGTTTTCCAGTACCATACAGGATTAAGCGAGTCTTCTTAGTTGTAGCATATTAAATCTTAACCTCTACTAAAGAGCCACCTGGATTGCTGGGAGGACACTTCTTTGCCTCCACTCCTTGCTGAAACTCCATTATAAAGACACCAAAGAGGGGAGCGGGACACATAAATCTGCAAGAACAAAGAGTATAAGAACTGACAAGACAGGTTACACCCTCCCCAACCTTCTTCTCCCTTACTTTCCAGCCAAGAATTTGTTGGATAATTCTCAGGGAACTAATCTGGCTAACACACAAAGACCTGACAACAGGACATCACCACACCAAACCACTGGGTCACAGTGGTTTGAGTGAGCACCACCAAAACCAAGAAAATTCGCTAAAAGGAACTGAATTTTTACTCAGATTTGAAGTGTCTCAGACTTAAATAGTCCTCTATTCTTATATTCACTGAGGCCACTATGAGCCAGCACTGTTCTAAGCATTGGAGATACAGGTGAACAAAAAGTGGCTTCCCTCAAGGAGTTTACATTCTAAAAGGCAAATTGACACTAAACAAATTAAAAAAAAAAAAATAGAATTAAAAATAAAGCTGGAGAGCTGGGGTTGTGGCTCAGCCCCTAGCATGCCCGAGGCATTGGGTTCAATCCTCAGCACCACATAAAAATAAAGATATTGTGTCCACCTATAATTAAAAAATAGACATTAAAAAAATAATAAAGCTGGAAAGGGGGCTCAACTTTAATGATAAGAGAAAGGAAGAATGTTGTTTTATTTATGAAAGTTGTTTTATTTAGTCTGCCTGATGATGACAGATATCAAGCAGAGGCTCAAGAGATCTGGGCAATAGAGATTTCTCAAGACAGAGAGAACAGCAAGTACAAAGCACCTGAAAGGACAGTATACTTTTCCTCCTACCTAGAGGAACACAAAGAAGCCTATTAAGCTGGAGTGAAATGAGTGGCACAGAGTGATAGAAGGATAAAATCACAGAGGTTGAAGTGGAATAGAGCTTACAGGTCTTGGAGACTCCAGTAAAATGGCAATCTAGAAGAAGAACAGTGACATCATCTGACTTAATGTATTACAAGAATTACCAGTTGTGTGAAGAAATGAGAGAAGCAAGGATGCTGACTGTAGCAGCCTAGATGAGGCATGATGGTTGCCCAACAAAGGAAGGAAAGAGAAAGAAGAGGTGATATTGGGGTTTATGTTTTTTTCTTTTATCTTAATTTCAATTTTACTTTTAAAAATAATAAAATAATAATAGCCCAAAAAGCATTCACTCATAACATCACCAAATTCACCTACTGTCAACATTTTACCTATTGAGGTATGTATAAATAACACAAATATTTGTACACACACACAATTTCTTGTCTGAACCATCTGAAAGTAAGTTACACTCGCTATGGTTCTTTTCTCCTAAATACTTCAGTATTTAGGGCTGGGGTTGTGACTCAGAGGTAGAGTGCTCACCCAGCATGCATGAGGCACTGGGTTCGATCCTCAGCACCACATAAAAATAAATAAAATAAAGTCCATCAACAACTAAAACAAAAATTAAAAATAAATACTTCAGTATTTCCTAGAAATGTGATATTCTCTTACATAATAAGCACAGTATCAGCCTCAGTAAATCTAACATGACCCAAGACTTTTTATCTAATCCATTGTTTGTATTCCACTTTATCAGCTGACCCAATAATGTCCTAGTATTTTATTCCTTCCAGCTCAGGACCCATTTTAGGATCAAATATCATATCTGTCAATCTCTTTCAGGTGCCTTTAATCTGGAACAATAATAGAATAGTTATGGCACTGACATTTTGAAGAATAATGCCCCCCTCCACCCATTTTAAAATTAGAATGTCCCTAGTTTGGGTTTTGTCTGATGTTTGCTCATGATTATATTTGGATTCTGTATTCTCAGTGATGCACGGGTAATGCTATGATCTTCTCAGAGTATTACATTGAGAGGCACAGGATGTCCATCTGTCCATCACAGGTGCGGCTAATTTGATCACCTGGTCAAGGTATTACCTGATTTCTCCTCTGTGCTATCACTGTTATTTTTTTTCCCCTTGTCACTAATAAGAAATTTGGGGAAAGCATTTTCAAACCACACAAATAGTTTACTCCTAATCAAGATTTCTCCCTCAATTTAGAATTTGTTAATGATACTTGCCTGATCCAATCTTCACTAGATGATTGCAAATTGATAATTTTCCAACTCCAGAGTCTTTCCATATTTCTCAGTTGGCCTCAGCACTCTTCTGTAAGAGCCTTCTCCCCTTCCCAATTCATTTATTTACCTGTTATCAGCATGGACTCATGAATTCCTATTTTAAAATTCAATACTGTACTTATTTCTGTCTCAGATTTGCAAGAGGGAGGTCTTTAATTGGTTCCTATGTCCTTGTAACATGTCCTCAACATTTTTTTTCAGCAGTTTTATACACTCCACCATAACAAGATATTCCACAAGCTGGGGTTGTAGCTCAGTGGTACAATGTATGCCTCATATGTATAAAGCTCTGGGTTCAATCATGAGCATCACATAAAAATAAATAAAGTAAATAAAGGTATTTTGTCCACCTACAACTAAAAATATTTAAAAGAAAAGATATCCTGGGATCATTTTGTATATAGTCCAGCCTGACCCTAGAATCATTCATTTCTTTAATTAAAAAAAAAAAAATCACGATTATTTATTTATTTAAGCGGGAAATGGTATTAGAGAATGAGAAAACTAAGCACTAGTTGTGCTCATTGTTACAGGTATGTCTTTGTTTCTTGTCCCTTTTGGATTCTGGTTATATTTTAAAGAAACAATTGTACTTGCTAATGGAGTGTTGGTAGGCTGTGAGGAAAGAAAAAAAAAGTGTTCATCTAGCATGTGTAAGGCCATGGATTTAATTTCCAGTACTACACACAAAAAAGAAAAAAAAAAAACTACTGAAAAGGAAAAAAAAAAAACTACTGAAAAGGAAAAAGAAAAACTGAAACTCTATAAATATTCTCAAAAATATCCTCAGAGACAGAAAGACCTGTGTCCCTGAAAGAAGGGAGGAAAAAGGAGTAAAGAATTTCAATACAAAGCAAATATTAGTATAGAATCATGAATTCTATTATATTTTCTATCCATAGTAGGACTGAGAAGGTAGATGTCTGGAGGACAGGGTGAAAGGGAGAAGGAAGTATATCTAATGTAAGGTTGGCAGATCTAAAAGAAGAGTATCTACACAGTTAGCAATGTTGGCCTGATGCAGGATACTGAAGCCCAGACAGGGTATAGAGAGCATTAAGGGTAGAGGAAACATGGGCTCATCCTAGGGTACTGGGGACTAAAGAGATGGGGACATTCCAGTTACTTTTAGCAAAAAAAGGTTCTAAAAGATAAAGGAGACGCTTAAAGACTGTCCAGAACAACATGATGCTTATGTAACCTATGCCAAAACCCAAAGCCTCATGCAAGACCTACCACTGGCAGGAATGGGGTTGTGGCTCAGTGGTAGAGTGCTTACCTATCATGTGCAAGGCTCTGGGTTCAATCCTCAACACCACATAAAAAATAACAAATAAAATAAAGGTATTTTAAAAAGTAAAAAAAAAAAAAAAAAAAGACCTGCCACTAGGCATGGAAGTCACACCTCAGGGGGATACTGTGGCTAAGACATCCACCTGGGGCTGGGGATGTGGCTCAAGCAGTATTGCGCTCGCCTGGCATGCGTGCTGCCCCGGTTCCATCCTCAGCACCACATACAAACAAAGATGTTGTGTCCGCTGAAAACTAAAAAATAAATATTAAAAAAATTATCTCTCTCTTTAAAAAAAAAAAAAAGACATCCACCATTTGTCACATTTGATCTCTGGGCCATATCTGTTACCTTCATAGGAAACAGACTGTACATGCCATCACCATCTTCATACTTTTTCTTCCAAACTCAAGTAGCTCATTGGCTGGGTCTGGTCATATCCTGGGCCCTAGCCACAAGAAGACAAAGGGACCATCCTCTGGCTAGGGAATATGAACCCAAAGTAAGTTTCTTCTCAATATAGGACAAATATTCAAAAGATGTGGAATAATCACATAGATGAAAATGTCTACAAATACACTAGAGTCTGAGGTTACTGAAAACTGTCCAAAAAGGTGCATTTAACACAAGAAGGCATGTTACTGGAATCAAACAGTCAATGATGTTCTGTGAAAATACAGACCTCAGAGAACAGAAAGTTATGTGCAGAGTTAACCAGGTACTATAAAAAGCTATTTATCCACCCCACCAATACAAACCACATCTGTATATTTCTGATCTAGAAACTTAATAACATATCCTTAATAACATTCTTTTTATATCTGTTATGATCATAACAGTCGTTTTATTCTTATGAATAAAACTGTCTTTAAATTGCAAATCCCTTGATAATTATAAAACATTTAACCTAACATCAGTCAATAGTAAGATAGTACAGAGTGCTTGCTTCTGAGAGACACTTAGAAAATGGCAATTTTTGTAAAAGCAAAGAGAAGAAAAAGGTGATCTGGGAATGGAAGAACATATCAACTACTTCAGGTAACTGTACCCATCTTATTCCTATGTTGCACATCTCAGCTGGATATAGTTCTCTGTATTCATCTAGTATTTCTCAAGGACAATATCACAAGCAAACAAACTTCACATTATCCTTACATGTCAATCACATTGAACAATTCACATCCTCAAAACAAGCATTACAATAGAATTAATGCATTATTTACAGTTTCTCTTTTGTAAGGTATCATTCAATTTTTTATTCCCCACTTTTATATCAGGTTGTCTTTCATATAATAATTTATAGGGATTCTTTACATATCCCAACAGTGATCTCCACTGCAGTATCTTCTGCCACTGTGTGGCCTATATTTTCACTCTTCTTTTTGGTTTATATTGATGACCAGAACTTCTTTTTATTTTATTAGACTTTAAAAAGTTATACATACTAGTTGGGTTCTCTACAAACTCATACATGAATGGAAATTGATTTCAGTTCATGATTCCCCAGAACTTTTCCCACAGAACTTTTTTTTTTTTAGTTGTAGATGGACAATACCTTCGTTTTATTTATTCATTTTTATATGGTGCTAAGGATCAAACCTAGTGCCTCTCATATGCAATGCAAGCATCTACCACTCAGCCACAACTCCCTCAGAACCTCTTAATTTGAATGTAGCTGAACTTCTCCTTTATGGTTACGATTTTTGTGTTCTGTCTCTTAAGATCTATTTCCTACCCTGAGGTCATAGATATTCTATAGTGTCTCCCAAAAAAAGTTTGTTTTATTTGCCTTTTTCCTCGTTATTTTTTAGGTTTTTGTTCTTTTAGAACCAGAGGTACTTAACCATTCAGCTACATCCCCTCAGCCCTTTTTATTTTTTGAGACAGGGTCTCAGTAAGTTGCTTAGGGCTTTGCTAAATTGGTGAGGCTGGCTTTGAATTCCTGATCTTCCTGCTTCATTCTCCCAAATCACTGGGATTATAGGCATGTGCCACCGCTCCTGGTTTCTTGTTTTCTTTCTTTCTTTTTTTTTTTTTTAATTGATATGATTGTTGTCCTCAGGCTTATGAAGAACTTGGACTATCCTCAGAAGTATAGTTGTATTAGAGTTACAAAGAGAAGAAAATGATTACAAAGAAAACAGCTGGAACATTAGGATTGTTGGGCCAAAAAAAAAAAAAAAAAGCATCAAAATACAAAATACTGAAAGAACAACAAGTCAAATGTTAATCTAGGGGCTGAGGCTGTGGTTCAGTGGTAGCACACTTGCCTGGCATGAGTGAGGCACTGGGTTCGATTCTCAGCACCATGTATAAATAAATTTTTTTAAAAAAGGTCTAGCAACAACTAAAAAATAAAAAATAAATGTTAATCTATATCATATCTTTGCTCCTGAAAGAAATGAAACCTGCTTCTAAAAATAAAACACTTAATAAACAAAAACAAAAATAAATACAAAAGAAATTTTTAAAAAGTTGACCTATATTTGCAAATTTGCTTACTTGCTAAAATTTATTTGTAATTCCAAAATCAATATTCATAGCACTTTTGCAGGCTTTCAGAACAACACACATATACAGAGAAGTGAAAACTCTTGAGTCACCAAAGCACATGTTTTCAAATTAGACTGAACAAGATGCTGCTCAGCCTTCTTGTTACAGCTCTCGCGCCGTGAACAAGGGTCCTGCCAACAGTCTACTTAGTGCTGCATGCTTCATCATTTTATGCTTTTTGTTGATAATTGTTTTTAAAGGCACTCACATACAATGTTCCTATGAAAAAGAAGGCTGTGATGAGCCATAGAGAACTCGCATTAGATAAGCTTCATTAAGGCATGAGTTACAGCACTGTTGACTGTGAGTTTAATGTTAAAGAATCAACAATACATATTAAATGTTTTTAAACACTAACTAACACATAAAACAAGGTTGCATATTGACTGGTTGACAAAAAAATGTGACCAGAGACTCACAGGAACCTAATCCCATATTTCCTCTAGGAGTCATAGCTCAGTATTCACTTGTTCAGTGTTTGTACAGACTGTGGAGAACATAATTACCATGAGTAATGAGAATCAACTGTAACTTCGAAGTATCAGAAAGAAAATTAAGAGTACCACTTTGAATTCTGTCAACTCACAATTTTTTAGATCTTGTCAGCACTACATTTTTAACACTACATGTCCTACCTCTAGAAAAAATATTATAATAATAGACTAAAAAAATTTTTTTTGAGGGGCTAGGGTTGTGGCTCAGTGGTAGAGCATTTGCCTAGCATATGTGAGGTACTGGGTTCAATTCTCTGCACTGCATGTAAATAAATAAAATAATGTCCATCATCAACTAAAAAATTATTTTAAAAAAATTTTTAGAAGTATTATACATGTAGTAATCTACTACCATCCAGAATCTCCTATTCTTCTATTTTGTCCTGAAGGTCAAGAAAGTAGACTTTATCTATATCTGAACCCTGTCTATCTACTAGATGCGAAAGTGATCTTAACTCATATACCTAAATGATAAGCAAAACTCACAGACTTAAAACAATTTATATAAAACTGATGTATAAACGAGAATAGAAATACACTCATTTATAAAGAAGAGATGCCTCTTTTGATAAAATAAATGCTTATACATCCTGCACAGAAAACTTTTATGTTTTTCGTAGTTCCAAGAGACTGAGGAAACTAAATTAATAATCAAAAACTAGACAGCCTGGCACAGTGCCACATAACTGTAATCCCAGGGTTTCAAGAGGCTGAGGCAGGAGAATCATGAGTTCAAAGCCAGCCTCAGCAAAAGTGAGGCACTAAGCAAATCAGCGAGACTTGTCTCTAAATAAAATATAAAAGAGGGCTGGGGGTGTAGATCAGTGGTCAAGTGCCCCTGCGTTAAATCGCTGGTACCAGAAAAAAAAAACTAGACAGGCAAGTTATGGAATTAGTCTTGAAGGGTATTTAATAGTGAGTGATGTATGATAAACTATCACTATCCTAGAACAGAAACCATGTTTCTAATAATAATCTAGAGTACCTTTAACAACTAACCGGGCAGTGATGTACTCGTTCACATAACCCCACAAAGCCTATCATATTTAGGTAGTACACTGCTATGTCTTAGATTAGGAACCTGAGTTTAGAGAACTTAGAGGGATCAAGAATCTTAAATGAGTTATGCCACTTTTTTTAATATTTACTTTTTAGTTGTAGTTGGACACAATACCTTTATTTCACTTATTTATTTTTATGTGGTGCTGAGTATCGAACCCAGAGTCTCGCATGTGCGAGGTGAGCGCTCTACCACTGAGCCACAATCCCAGCCCGAGTTATGGCACTTTTAAGTGTGAAGAGTTAAGATTCAAATAACAGTCTGACTTCAGAGTCCCTATTAAGCGCCATAGTCTCTACCAATCAGAGTGCTCATGCTCAACACTTCTCTTCAGGAGAAACACATCAGTTTCTACAGACTCCTATTCTACATTGTACCACTTCTTCTCTTAATATTTCTTTTTTAAAATGTGTTTATCCCACCAATTAAATAAAAAGCTATATCTAGTAAGTATGAAGCTTGTGGTATTCCCTAGAGGGAATTCTGTCTTAATTCTTCTCCAAATTCCTCAAAACTTTCTGAGTGATTTTATCCATACTTACTAAATTGACATCTCTACCTGAATGTCACCTGAATGTGCATCTCATTCTGAATAAAAGCCAAAATGCTTATAATGAATCAAAAAACAATGAGCTTGTGATCTGCAATCTCCGTCTGAATACATTCTGCTATGGTTTGAACATTTGTGTCCCTCTAAAATTCTTATTGAAATCTAACCCTCAAGGCAACAGTATTCAGAGGTATAACCGCTAGGAGGTGATTAGGTTATAAGAACACTACTCTCAGGAATGGGGTAATGCTATTATGAAAGCCCTGGAGAGAAAAATTAGGCCCCCCTTTTGCCCTTCTGTCATGTGAGGACCCACCACTGGAAGGAGAAAAGGACTAGGCCCTGGATGCTAAACCTGCCAGCACCTTATCTTTGCCTTCTCAGTTTCCAGAACTCCAAGAAATAAATATGTGGTTTATAACTTAGTGTCTCAAGTATTTTGTGACAGCAGCACATGGCCCTTTCTTCCTACTCTCAACACTCTGCTTCCAGTTACCTAGTCTCTTCACTATTCCTCTAATATGGTAGGCATGCTACCACCACAGGACCTCATATTTGCCATTCCTTCTGCCTAGAATGTTCATTCCCTAAATGGCTACTTCTTCATTTTCTTCAGATATTTGAATTCAAGTAAGGATAGTTTCCAGTCAAATATCTAATATTTTTAAATTTCAACACTCCCCCTGAACATTTTCTATTTTCTATGCTTTTTCCTGGCTTTATTTTTCTCCAAGCATTTCCTTAAACACACTTAGACACACACACACACACACACACACACACACACACACACACATTCCTCTCTCTCTCTCTCACTTTTTTCTTTTAAACTTACTAGGTTTACAACATCTTTCCCTTTGGAAGGTAAGCTCTAATAGGATAGGGATTTTTATCTATCTCTTTTGTTCTTACAGGCCTAGGATAGTGCTGGGCATATCACAGAAACTTAATAAATATTTCTTGAATGACTTAGTGAACCACAGAAAATCCAACTTTAGCACGTTTACAATGAAACTTGCTGTTTCCCTTCCCCCACCTCAGAACCCTATTCTACCCTCTGTGCTTTCTATTTTAGGAAAGGCAATCCCATTTAACTATTGTTCTAGCCAGAATACTCTGAAAAATTCATCCTTGATGCCTTTCTTTCCACACTGACCAAGGTCAGTCTCCAAGTGCTATTTCTGCACATGGGGTGCAGCCTAGAGGTAGAGCACATACTAAAATGTGAGGTCCTGGGTTCAATGCCCAGCACCACAAAAAAAAAAAAAAAGGAAGAAAAAAAAAAAAAAGGCCAGCATTACCTCTTGTATAGACAAATATACCACTGGAATTTTGCTGAATAAAAATATGGCAAACAAATTCAGCAGCCTGAAGCCTGAAAAGAATGTTGTAAGGATGAAAATAGAAAGAACTTTAAAATGAAAAGCACACACAAAGTATTTTATTATTCTTATTAACCTAATTGTAGGGGTTGGGGATTTAACTCAATGGCAGAGCGTGTGCCTATCATGCACAAGGCCCAGAGTTCGGTCCTTGGCCCTGGAAGAAAAAAAAAAATCTAATTGAAATATATGCAAAATGTACTTTATCAGGTTAATAAAGAAACAGAAGGAACTACAGAGTTAAAATCAATTCAAGAAATATTCATTGAATGCCTACTGTGTGCCAATACTGGAGATACAGCATAACTTAAAATAATTAAATTTTAGTACTCACATTAGTTTTACTGCTAAAACATTTAAATGAAAGGATACAACTTACAGAATGAAAAGACCACTGTTAGTAATCATGGAGCTTAAAAAAAAACTCTCCAGAAGAAAAACTCTATCAGCAGCAGTCATTCCAGCCAGTTTGTTTCACTGTGACATTGGGGTGGTGTTGGTTAAGAGATTTATGGTAAGGAATAGCAAATATGCTGACTTCTAGAATTTTCCAGGTAGTAAGGTACTAAATAAATGTAATAATACAAAAACTCTTTATTGACACAATAATTTACTCCTAGAACACAGAATTTAGGGTTATAAGATAAATACATTGAAGTACCACTTTTTCTGGCTCAATATTACAGCGTAAGAACTCCCAAGAGTTTCTAAGTGGAATACATACCACAAAGTACTCATCTTAATAACTATCTAGGGGCTCAGGTTTTGGCTCAGCGATAGAGCACTCGTCTCGAACGCACGGGACCCTGGGTTCGATCCTCAGCACCATGTAAAAAATAAATGAGTGAAATAAAGGTATTGTGTCCAACTATAAAATAAATATTTAAAAAAATAATAACTATCTATACCCAATTTGATACCATGAGGAATCTGACATGAGAATCTGTAACTAGCTTAATTTGGCTTTTCATCATTATCTATATACTAAAACTCTTTTATTGACATCAGACCCTTATATATCTTTTCAGTAAAAAATTCTGTGATACTTCTTTGAAGTAGAACTCCATCAGTAAGCATTATTAAGTGCATAGTTAACAAAAAACCAAACATTGAGCTGTAAAGACCTGACAGAGTACAATTACCACTTTAACCTCAAATATTTTACAGCCTTTATTACTATAATTGTTATGTCATAATAATAATTTAAATTAATAATGATAATAATATAACTGAAACAATGGAGTTCCTTGATTTGTGAAGCTTTGCCTTCTAAGAAGGTGCAGTGAATATATACATCTTCGAAAACAAAAAGTGCCAGAAATTATAAGTGAACTTAATGACTACAGTGTCCCCAATTTAGAGAATGCAAAAACTCAGTTCCATGGGTCAAAGATGCTATAAGCATATAGAAAATTACCTCTAAATTTCAGCTCCTGACATTTTTATCCCACCCTATAAACTTAATCTTATATGCCTTTCAAAGTACAGAATCAGAGCTAGGGGCAGATTGCTTGCCTAGCATGTGTGAACCCATGAATTGGATCCCAAGAACTGCTTTAAAAAAAAAAAATAAAAAGCTACACAAAATAAAGTATCATCTATTAATACTCAATCTAGTCTACATGCCTTCATGTAATTATGTCAATACCCAGGAAAATAAAATGTTGCTTACTTCTGATCATCTAGATATTGCATTAAATCACACAGTATTAATGTGAAAAGAACAAAGAAATAATTGAAATATTTGAGGCTGAATGGTAATTGAATATCAGAAAGAAGATGTTTAGGAATTTTGTAAATAGATAAATAACCCCAAATGTTAGGAAGTTAAAAACTTAAATGTAAATATACCAAATTAAATATTTTCAGTAATGGGATTAAAAAAGTAAAAGTTTATTCTAATAATCATCTTTAAAGTTAATGCTAAATTATTATACATATTTGTATTATTTAATATATGCTAAATAATCTAGTTAAAAAGTTAATGCTGAAATATTTTATGAATATTATGTAACATTGCATATTAAATAATCTACTTAAACAAGAAGGGAGTTTTCATTTTATACATTAGAAGGGAGCAAATACATATCTGGTTATATTCAAACATATATTCAAAGCATTTTTTTAAACTTAATACAAATTACCAATATATCATTTCATGGATTTTTTTTTTTTTTTTTTTTAAGAAATTGGAGTATAGGGAATAAAAAGAGAAGAAAGAAAAGAATCCGTAGTCTGGGTTTAACAACCAAAATACTAAGGGGATAAAAGGAAGAAGAGGGGACATGAAGAAGCCAGTACAGTTTATAAGTAATAACAATTCTGACTTATAAATTTCATTAATGAAGACTCTAAAATCTTGTGTATGATTATAAACAAATGTACTGGGGCTGGGGTTGTGGCTCAGTGGCAGAGTACTCACCTAGCGCGTTCGAGGCCCTATCCTCAGCACCACGTTAAATAAATAAATAAAACAAAGGTATTGTGTCCAACTACAACTAAAAAATAAATATAAAAAATAAATAAATAAATAAACAAATATACTAACAATCTTTTGAAACTCCATGGGAGTAAAATAGCCATCAGTGTATTTCATAATCCTAGATTTTAACAGCTTTTCTAACAATAAGCTGTCTGGGTAATTACTAAGAGATCTGAGAATTGCTGTGAACTTTGTTCCTTCTTAGTTCACTACAGATGATTGTTTGTTATTAGCTCAAGTAATAATGACATATTGAAATATTTGCTTTAAACAGAAACATGCAGACATTTAGATTACACTGAACTTTGTTTCCCAGAAATATACTGTGAAGACCCCTATAGAAATCTAGGACTCAGGAGCAGGGCCAACAAAAATTAAAATGGTTGCTATTACTCTCTAAGTCTAGGATAAATATAATTTATTTCATGCCAGGACAAGGATTCTACTAGTGTTTTTTGACTCCACAGAAAAACATTGTCACCATTGTTTCAGTTAATGTTTTTCTTGGGATTTTTACAACTGGAGAAGAAAGCATCCTAAATTCTCCTCAAGAAGTCCTGACCCCACAGTATGGTACAAAGGGTGCACTGTCTAAAGATCTCACGTATGGGGCTGGGTTGTAGCTCAGTGGTAGAGCCCTTGCCTACCATGTGTGAGGCACTGGTTTCAATCCTTAACACCATATAAAAATAAATAAGTAAAATAAAGGTATTATGTCCATCAACAACCAAAATTTTTTTAAAGTATATTTTTTTATAAACAAACACATTTTTGTTTACCTCCTTTGTTTTTAAGATGTTAATGGAGCTTTATTTTATTCATTTATTTTTATGTGGTGCTGAAAATCAAACCCAGTGCCTCTCACATGCTAGGTTAAGCACTCTACCACTGAGCCACAACCCCACCTACTACAACCCCACAACCCCACAATCCCAGCCCCATACAACCAAAAAAAAATTTTAAATCTATTTTTTAAAAGATCTCATGTATGATACAAGGACTATAGTTAATATCAGTGTGTTGTGTTCAGGATTTTTGCTACATGAGTAGATTATAGCTACTCTTGCCACAGGAAAGAAAAATGGATGATAACTATATAAGGTGATGGATATGCTAACAGACTTCAAAATAATACTCATTTTTGGTATATATTTATTTCAATATCACATTGTACACCTTAAATATATGTAATAAAACTTATTCCCCAAAAAAAAGGAACCTCTGATCTTGACAAACACAGTTTGAATATGTTGATTTGATTTTCTAAGAATTAAATAACTCACCTTAGGTAGAAGTAACTCAGAAACTAAATCCATGAACTGTTAAAAAAATTTTTAGTAAGGATATTCTGAAAAGTAAAGTAAGTTCAATGAGAGAAAAGCTGAGCCAGAAAGAATTCTTGAGTCTTCAGTGTGTCTTTTAGAACATATTAACAAGTAAAGGAATTCTCATTTTAAAATAGTTGATAATGTTACTAAAAACAGCTGCCTCATTTCAAAACTCTTCATTCTAAACTTTTCATTCTAAGTAAGTCCTTAAAATAGAATTCAGACTATTTAAGGTAGTAGTTATTTCATTTTAAAACTTTTCTGTATTTTTTGACATTATATATTAATGTCTTGCAACATTCTTCATAGTCACCAACATATTATAATTCTGTTGATAAAAAATGAGTAAAGCGGGCCTCGGGTTGTGGCTCAGTGGTAGAATACTTCCCTAGCATATGTAAGGCACTGGGTTTGATTCTTACACTATATGTGAATAAATAAAATAAAGGTCCCTCAACAACTAAAAGAAATTTTTTTTAAATGACTAAAAACAAGAATCAAACTAATGCTTATTATTAGCATAATGGCAATAGTGTTCACAACCAAGAATTATTAGGGAGTGGTTACAACATTAATTAGGAAATCCCAATTCCTTGCAAACAACAATCAACATAAATACACTAAACCTAAATTTTTTAATATGGTAAATCTAAATATATTGGTGCAAATTAGGACTTATATGTATAATGACTCCGTGCAATTATCTTTAAACACGGCCTCTCAGCATTTTATACAATTAAGAACTTGACTAATGCTTCCTGGTGGGTGATGCTTAATCAAGAAAACCTCTTTAGAGTACATAGACTTGACCCATGATTTAAAGAAGGAAAACAAAACAGTTGGCAGAGAGGAAGAAACTGTTCCCTATATATTAGACCTTACAGCCTCCCTACTGCAGACAATATATCTCTTTTCTTAGCCATAGGCTACCCACTCACAAGTCTTTACAACATCCATGGTAGTGGTAAGGAACAATTTAATACAACAGCCCACCCCACAGAAAATTTCCACTCAACTTTAAAGGCTTGTCATATCTGTCCTATCAATTGGTGAGAAGAGATGAAAATGGATTCTCAAGAGCAATAGGCTTAATGCACTACCCCTGAGGTAGTAAACCATCCCACTTAGTGTAAATAGTTTTGAAACCTGGTGATATAAGTATAAGATCCATTTCTCGTCTGTAAAAGCAAAGGCTAAAGCATATTAACTGCTATGGTTTCAAATCATCAGTAAAGATAAAATACCAGGAGAGAAAGGTGAAGATCCACTTTCTGTGGCTCTAGACTTCAACCTTGGGCAGTGAACTGAATATATGCCAAATCCACTTTCCAATTTTAATATGAGCTATTCCCACACTAACTGTATTTTCACTACATATTACTAATTGCATAATCAAAAATTTTAAAAAAATGGGTGTGTAGAACATTGCAAAAGGATAAGCGAGACTTTACTGCCAAGAGTTAAAATAGAAATTAACTAAAAACAATCCAGAATATTGCTTAAAGAGGACCAACCAAAAAGGCTCATATTTGTGAAAATGACAACTTTAAATTGCTCACTGTGTGGACATCTGCCATGTTTTTATCTCTCTCATATCATAAGCTCAAATTAACATTTAAAGTGATAATGCTTCAACAAATATTCTTTGAATTGTTTTGTGGTCTTCTGTGTTAATGTTTTTATCTAAAATTTTTTGTGGTATTTTCAAACCTTCCATTAGCATTAAAATGGAAATTGCATTGGTATTAATGACACCTAGTCCCATAGTGTCAATGCCAAATAGGTCTACCCGGTATAGGTCTCAATTAACACACAATGAGATTTGATACATGGGTTTCTTTAGATCCAAGAGTCATCATTGGTGTCACTGTAGTTTAATGTTGTATATGATCATTTGACTGAGTACCTCGCAGAAACTTAGGATGCATGGATTCAGTAAAACTGAAAGTCACTGGTTAACTATTAAAAGTTACTGGTTACTAGAGCATATGCTTATTTTTTGTCGTTGTTGTTGTTTGAGAGAGAGAGAGAGAGAGAGAGAGAGAAGAGAGAGAGAGAGAATTTTTTAGTTTTCAGTAGACACAACATCTTTATTTTATTTTTATGTGCTGCTGAGGATCGAACTCAGCACCCCACACATGCCAGACGAGCTTGCTACAGCATGAGCCATATCCCCAGCCCTACAGCATATGTTTTGACCAGAAAGAATAACAACTGCAGTTAAAATAATAATAGAGGGCTGGGGTTTTAGCTAAGGTAGACTGCTTGCCTAGCACCACACACAAAAAGAGGAGGAGGAGGAGGAGGAGGAGGAGGAGGAGGAGGAAAAATTGTTAGATAGACTCTTTTATCTAATTCTGAATCTAAATCCTCTCACAATCACCAAATCATTCTCTGAAAAGGTATTAAAATATGCCAGAGTTAGATGCTATATGTGAAAACAGAACAAATCAGAACATTGTTACTTCCTCTTTGTTAACATACTAATACCTTACTATATAATACAATGTATCTCAGAATACAGTTCAATCCTGCACCCTTTTTTTTTTTACCTGGGACTACAAAGAAAGAAGTTTCCACTAATGAATATCAGTTGTCTACAAAATGCTTCTGGAGCATGAGCACAAAGAACAAAATTATAATGGGGTCCATACATATAAGGAATATGGCAACAGAAGCAATATTACAAAGCTTCCTTGAGAGTAAGGATGAAGCCAGTGGCTGCAGTTTGTATGCTACCATTAGTAAAAGACTGTTCTGCCGGAGGCAGAAAAGTTGGTAAGTGAATACATCAATACTGAATCCAGTCAGAATTTCCTTCAAAATGTAATGGCTCATTCAGTGCAAATATTAGGAAGAGGCTAATGGAAGGGTTGCCTAGCCAGCTAGATTGAACACAACATGAGGTCCTCCCTTGGTATACACACTGAACAATGTTTAATTCTGCCACTGGTTGTCCAACCTTGTTATATTTGGAATGGGAAGAGAGTGATAGAAAGAGAGACTCAGTTTCGCTTTATTAATTTGAGAAGCTGTTAAAAAAAAAAAAAAGCCACAAGGCTTCTACTTCCCTTCACAGACCAAACAATCTTGGCAAAAGACATAAGTGGGTAATTATACTAGTATAGCATACCCATTTGTTATTTTAGCCCCCAAACTGAAGTGCTGGGGATGAAGCTCAGTGGTAATGATATTCATTATTAATAAATAAACTTATTTATTTATTTATTTTTAAATGATGACATAGGGGAAGCTAAAGATTCATCATTCAAAAGTAGAAAGTGAGTAATAACTAAAGTCAGGTTTCCAATTTTTTTTCCCATTTACTTACCACACTTCAAGAAAGATTTTTAATTCTAAAATTACATTGTTGCCCAAAACACAATCTACCTTAGCACTGTGCTTCTCAAACATTAAAGTGCAGGTTGGGGCTGTAACTCAGTGGTACAGTGCTTGCCTTGCACACGTGAGGCCCTGGGTTCAATCCCCAGCACCACATAAAAATAAACAAATAAAAATAAAGATACAGTGTTCATCTACAACTAAAATAAGATATTTAAAAAAACATAAAAGTGCATATAAGTGTCTGAAAACCTTGTTAAAATTTCTGATTTAGGGGCTGGGGATGTGGCTCAAGTGGTAGCGCGCTCGCCTGGCATGCGTGCGGCCCAGGTTCGAGTCTCAGCACCACGTACAAACAAAGAAGTGTCCGCCGATAACTAAAAAATAAATATTAAAAAAAAAATTTCTCTCTCTCTCTCTCTCTCTCTCTCTCTCTCTCTCTCTCTCTCTCTCCTCTCTCACTCTCTCTTTAAAAAAAAAAAAATTTCTGATTTAGTAGAACTAGGGTGATGTGAGAATCTGCAGTTCTCAAGTTACCAGGTGACAGTACGACTACCAACTGCCAGCCAACAAAGTAAACTTTTGAATAGCAAAGGTCTAGTAAATACAGGATTTAAAACAATATGGTTTTTCCTCCCATCAACTCCCACACTCCCGTAATTTCAATATTTTTTCCAGTGGTTCAATTTCTCCACATTTTAATTTCCTCATTTATTATAAGAATTCACATAGTTAGTGTTTCAAAACAAAACTTAACTATACATGTAAAAAAGCAAAAATTTTCAACATTATGAGTAAAAATGCTATCATACATTTACCTTGAGTGATTGTGTACAAAGAAATTTATATTATTATTTCATTGTGTGTTTTAAAATCTTCATAACAGAAATCTTTTAAAAATGTGATCACTCTGAGGCTGCGTTATGGCTCAGTGGTAGAGTGCTCACCTTGCATGTGCAAGGCCCTGGGTTCGATCCTCAGCACCACATAAAACTAAATAAGTGAAATAAAGGTATTGTGTCTAATTACAACCAAAAAAAATAAATATTTTTTTTAAAATGTGATCACTCATAGTTCTATTTAGGTCCCTACCATAAAACGAAAACAATATAACTATTTCCTACAAAAATATGTAATGTAACCATTTATTATTTTAATATAATGTATTATTTTTTTAAAAAATTCATCCAAAGGGTACAAAGAAACTTTGGGACTGATGGATATACTCATTATCCTGACTGCCATCATGGTGTCACAGGTAAATACAAATCAACACTTAACAAATCTTAAATATGTGCTTTTTATTGTGATGTATAAAGCTGTTTAAATAATAACAAAATAAAATTTATATGCTCTCAATTTTTTGTTTATAAAAAACAAAAACAATGGCCTAACATTCTCAAGAAACCAATGCTCTCTTGTTTTGGAAGCCTGGACTTTAAAGAATGGCATTCTAGCACCAAACTTAACATGAACTAAGCAGTCACACAGAGCAACATTCTGGCTACCCCTCCACATCCATTCTCATATCTCCTCACCCATCCCCAACTTCTCACTCTAACCACCTAAGGACGTCATTATTCTTCAAAAACCCATAAAGGATGTGTTCCTATATAAATACTGCTACCTCTGCCAAAATTGTCTCCTCGCCACTTAGATTCCCATCATCCTTCAAGACTCAACTCAAAATCTGCATCTTCTGGAAGTCTTCCCTGATTGCCTTAGCTGTCAGATGCTCCCTCTTCCTGACTTCCACAGTATTCTTTTCATACCTCTATGATTCTAGTACAATAGTCTATAAATTTGATCATGTGTCCCCCATTTGTGTGTATGTGTGTGTTTAACTTACATGTGTGTATACATACACACATTCATATATAATGTACATGTATTATTATTAGGTAATGTCTTTGGGTGTAAAATGCAATTATAGTGAGGTTCATTGATAATAATGGTAGTAAGTTACAAAGTAAAATATGGGGCTGGGGATGTGGCTCAAGCGGTAGCACGCTGGCCTGGCATGCATGCGGCCCGGGTTCGATCCTCAGCACCACATACAAAGATGTTGTGTCCGCCAATAACTAAAAAATAAATATTAAAAATTCTCTCTCTCCCTCTCTCTTAAAAAAAAAAAACAAAGTAAAATATGATTATAAATAAATTAAATTATTAACATGGTCTCTGTAATTTTAATGTTTTGACAAGCTTTCTGTCACACACTTAAATTATTTTTTCCTCAAATACACCTACGATTTTATACTAAGAGAAATCAGTTCTGCTGTTTTCTTATCATGTTTGCATTATTCACCCATTTTAACCCATTTCTCTCTACAAATATCTTAAGATAAATTATCAATTTTATAAAAGTTTAAATTTAGATTAAATAATATACAAGTATTTTTGTGTGCCAGGCACACAAACTGCCAATATATGGAAACAAATCTAGAACCCCCACTATTTCTTCTCAATACGCTCAGGCAATTAATAAGTCTCTAACACATCAGCCACCAACACTGATTTATATTTTAGACATTAGTAGAACATAATTCTTACTTTTTAGCAAAGTATACATCAGAAAAGAACCACAAGAAAAGATTTCACAACACCTAGTAAAGCAGACAATGGGTATCCTATGACCCAAAGTGGTAGGTAGATTCACAGAAGGCCTCCAAATAACTTCAACTCCAGCCTTATACACTTCTCTTCCCTTAAGCATGTACTGGACTCAATTCTATCAAACACAATATGCCAGAAGTAACAGGATTCCAAGATTAGGTTACAAAAACACTGATTCCCACCTTGGGTCCCCTCTCTTAATCACTTACTCTCGCTCTGCGGGAAGCTAGCTGCCATGCTGAGGGAGGCCCTAAAGGGCCCATCTAGGAAAGAACAACATTTCTGGCCATCTGGCATGAGGAGTACCAATAGGTAATGAGTGAGCAAGAAGCAAATTTTCCCTAGGTGAGCCTGAGATAATCACAGCCCATTGGTACCTGACTGTAATCTTGTGGAAGACTGTAAACACAGAGGTAAAGTATACTTTCATATTTAGCCCACAGAAACTGAGATGATAAATGCTGTTTTAAGCCACTAAATTTTGGAGTGATTTCTTATGCAGCAATGAATAATTGAGCCCAAAAGGATGTAAGGGAATGGGGATTTAGCTCAGTGATAGAAAGTCTGCCTAGTATACAGGAGGCTCTGGATTTGATCTCCAGCCTGGGAGGGGCTATGTTCAAGAACATGTATTACAATATTTTATAATAAAAAAATTAGAACAACCTGTCCACCATCACAGGATTAAAGAAATAAATTATGGAATAGGCCAGGCATGGTAGTGTATGCCTTTAATCAAGCGACTCAGGAGGTTGTGGCAGGAGGACTGCAAGTTCAAGTCAGTCGGGGCGAGAGGTGAGGGGGTGTTGTGGCTCATTGGTAGAGCGCTTGCCTAGCATGTGTGATGCACTGGGTTCAATTCTCAGCACTGTATATAAATAAATAAAATAAAGGTCCATTGACAACTAAAAATATGTATATATTAAAAAAAAAAAAAGAGGTCAGTCTCTGCAACTGCGCAAGGCCTGAGCAACTTAGCTAGAACTTAACCTCAAAATAAAAAATAAAAAGGGCTGGAGATGTGACTTAGTGCCTAAGTGCCCCTGGGTTCAATCCCCAGTACCAAAATTAAAAAAAGAAGGAAAGAAAGAAAGAAATTACAGAATAGTTAAACTATGGAATAATGTATGCAGCAGAAAAAAATGAATGAACTTTAGCTAAGTCATCAATGTTGAAAAACCTTAAAATCAATGTTAAGTGGAAAAAAATCATAGAATGAAACATTTTATATAATATTTAAAAACATACATCAGAGTTATGAACAATAAATTCAGTGTGGGAGGAAAGAGAAAAAAGAAAGGGAATATTTTATTTCTTAAGCTAAATACCATAGGCATTGTTTATATGTTATCTATACTTCTATATTGCTCAAAATCTTTTGCATTAAAGAAAATACATACCATGAAATGGACAAATGCAAGTAGAAGTTCTGATGGTTTCATGTCCATCCAAATAGATTTGGAGATATAGCCCACATGAGACAACTACTTTACTACAGCATTCAGCACCCTGTAAATTACATGCTTAGAAGTTTTCTCCTCCCCTAGGCTATGAGCAACTTCAAGGACCAGAATAAGCATTCAGTAAATGTTTGCAGAATAAATTTATGGTATGAGCAGTACTTGCATGGGGATCCATTCTCTAACTTGGTATCTGTTTATTTCTAAATAAACTGACCATAACTTGACTATTGTAGACAACTAATTATCTAAGAAAAATTAACTTGGCAAAGCAGCATTCACTATTAGTCAACTAATAATCATCCATATTCGTTAAAAATGTCGGCACAAGACTCAGTCTTCCTCTCTACCCCACATTATTCCATTAGTCCAGCTTCCGGAAGCATATAAGAAATTCAACCAACATCCTAGACTTAAGTTTCACTGTCTAATTACCACCCAATCCTTTTCTCCTTAAAAAAAAAAAAACAATGCCCTTTAGCTCCAGCTCACCAATTCCCAGGTCCACATCCTAAAAATTATCATTCATCAGCTGGAACCACTTCACCTTTGAAATAAAATTTAAATGTCTCATTATCAGTCTCTTATCCTGCCAATCCTCTTATTTCTTCTCTCCTACTTCAACTATTCTTCAATCTAACTCAATCAACCAACCCTCAAATTTTCTCTTGGTCAATCAGCCATTATCTTAGCTTTCTCACCTGTGCACAATGAATTATGCGGTAGAACATCATAATTATTCTTTCAAGAAAGTCATGTATGGGCTGGGGATGTGGCTCAAGTGGTAGCGCGCTCGCCTGGCATGCGTGCGGCCCGGGTTCGATCCTCAGCACCACATACAAACAAAGATGTTGTGTCTGCCGAAAACTAAAAAATGAATACTAAAATAAAACTCACTCTCCCTCTCTCTCTCTTAAAAAAAAAAAATCTTTAAAAAAAAAAAGAAAGTCATGTAATCCATTAACCCTTATCCTCTTCTCTCATTTGCCAAACTTCAAGCACACAGGAAAGTTACAATCTGCATTAACTAGTTGAAGAAATCACAAGGACTCATGCAAGTAAGTACATTTCAATTTCAATTTCAACCTCCAACCTCAGTGAATCCTCAAAACTAACAATTATTTCCCTTAGCCTTGTCCAGCTCACTCTTTTATTATCTTCACTATTCCAGGACTTCATCACTTTCTTCAAACTGTACTTCATCCCAGCCCAACTCTTACTCACCAGATTATCTTTCCTACTCATCAAAAGGAGTTCATTCATGCAGAAAACTTTCCTTCCAGTTTCCAATTCCCACTTATAAACTTCTCTACATCCGTATGCATCTCTCACCTTATCTCTAGTCCTTAAAAATGTAATGTAGCACAATACTATGACTATAGTGTAAAGTAACTTATGATATATTTCTTAATAACTGGAAGTCTGAAGGTTCCCAACACAAAGAAATGATGTTTCAGATAGAAATGTCAATAACATTGATTGATCATTATGCATTGTATACATGTATTATTGTACTGCATCCTATGTGTACAAATATGTGTCAATTAAAAAAACCATAGTAAAGTAATGTCCCACCATCACTGGAAGCCAATTCTATCTGCTCCCTCTCTGAGACCCTGTTCAATCTTTCATTCCTGTTCTACTCTGTCCTCTCACAGGTCCTCCCATGATACTAAATTTAATAGCCAAATCTCTTGTCAACCTTAAGAAAAAAAATTCTTCATCTTATGTCACTGTCTAATTACCACCCAATCCTTTTCTCCTCTCATTCAAATGTCATCATTCTATTGAAACAATTTACCATAAGGCCCCCTTTTTCACTTGCATCTTACTAAGGCTGTTGAAAGCACATAATAGTACTAAAAATCTTTCTCCACTGTCAGAAGTTCTACCTTCTTAGTGTTCACTCTAACACAGGCTCTTTGTTTTCCTTATATTCTGTGACTATTGGTTCTCTGCCTGCACTATAGACTCCTTGCTGATGGTATTCCTGGACCTCTCCCTGAAGATCTTAGCCACTTTACATTTTTCCCAGGCCATATCTTTTCTCTGAGAAAGACCAGACTCCTATATCTTAACTACACATGAAGCACATCCACAGGGCCTTCCCACTGGAATCTCAAACTGAACATACTCAAAAATGATCTCCTCCCTTTCAAGAGCAAAATCAGCAAGAAATGCAATTGACAGCACCAAGGGCCAGTTCTTCTGAGGAATGAAAAAAGAAATTAAAAAGAGAGGTGGAGGGGCTAGGATTGTGACCAGTAGATGGCTCGCCGAGAACGGGCAGGATCTGGGTTCAATCCTCAGCACCACATAAAAATAAAGGCATTATATTGTGTCCATCTACACCTAAAAAATAAAAGAGAGAGAGGTGGAAAGGAAAAAAGGAAGGACAAGGAAATACAATTATTTTTGGTACTGGGACTTGAACTCAAGGGTGCTTTACTGCTAAGCACATCCCTAGCCCTTTTAATTTTTATTTTGAGTCAGGATCTCACTAAGTTGCTTAGGGCCCCACTAAGTTGCTGAAGCTGGCCACTGTGATCCTCCTGCCTCCAACTCCTGAGTCAGTGGGATCACAGGTGTATGTCACTGTGCTCACAAGGAAATATAACTTTAATCTGAAAGGCTTGTACTAAAGTTTCTTATACCTTCACTCCCAAAATCAGTATTCCTCCTAGGGCTGTCACTTCTCAAGCCAGTTCTGTCTCCCAGACCTGTCACTCCCAAATTTCTGGGAAATATACACTCACAATCTTACAGTTACCATAAATTCACTCATTTATGAAAATTACCTTGTACACTATTAATTAGCCTATGCAATAAGTAGATTAAGCAAAGAATGATATCTTAAGAAACCTATAATACAGGGTACTTTCTAGTTTTATCTTCTGATCAGCAAAGGGGAACTATATTAGCCTAATGATCCTGAGAACTGCCAGACCACCATAATGTCCTTGTTATCACCAGTTATCCCCACATACCTTCCCATGCCCACCCTGTCTTTGCCTCTAAACTGAGGCATCCTTAAAGTCATTTCTTCAACATCTGTCAACAACCCCACTAGTCCTGACTTGAAAGCCTCTCTCTCCAGGAACTCCTCAGACCTTCAAGTGATACTTCCACAGTAACATCAAAAAATCAAGCAAAACTATTAGCAACAAAGTAAACATGGAACTTAAAAAAAAAAAAAAAAAAGTCAAATTTAAAATAGTAAGATGGTTTTACAGCATTTTTACTTTCCTTTGTCAGATCTCTCAACCTGACTCAATGAAATCTCAAAGATAGCAGCCAAATTTCCAGTGTGGACTGCTGGTCCTGATGCTGAAGGGGACAGAACAGACCTTATTCTTCAAGAAGTGTGTTTGTTCTGACTTTCTGGTGGCTGCCTGAAAAATTAATATAAGGCTAATCTGTTTTACCTACCTTGAACTCACTTAGAACAGAAAAATAGGGGACATTCCTCTAAAACACTGTAAAAAAGAAGATGCACCCACCTGGGGCAAAAGATTATACAGCAACAAAAGCAAAAGCTAAATTTAATAGCCAAATCTCTTGTCAAAATAAAAGTAATAGGGCATTCAAAATGGTACTACAGAATTTAGAAAGTCCCATGGCATGTTAAAGGTGCTCAAAAAAGACCCAAGAATACTTCTGGTTGATCTCAAGCACAGCAGGAAGACCAGAGCTGAGTTGTAAATGGCCTATTGAAGCAATAAAAGAACATCCCCAGCAGAGAAATCTGCAAAGACTGAGAAAAGATGTTTTCCTCCTTTCTACTTTTCCTCTTTCATTTTTTCTGTATTTATTGAGGCTCCTGATATTCAAGGAAATCTATATCAAAACACTAGCTGAGGGCTGGGGTTGTGGCTCAGTGGTGGAGTGCTCGCCTAGCACATGTGAGGCCCCGGGTTCAATTCTCAGCACCACATAAAAATGAATAAAATAAAGGTATTGTGTCCTTTATTTTAAGAAAGTAAAAAGGAAAGGAGTCTAAGCGGTCTATAGGACATAAGCATACCAATGTACACATAATGGGAGTACCAACAACAAAGAAGTGACAGAAAGAATATTTGAAACAATAATAGCTGAAAGCCTCCAAAATTTGATAAAAGTCATGAATACATACATACAAAAAGTTCAATAAGCTTCAACAAGGATAAACAAAAAGATCTACTCAGAGATGCACTATAATCAAATTACTGAAAGAATCTTGAAAGCAGCAAGAGAAGCAACTCATGACACACAAGAAATCCTCAGTAAGATCAACAGCCACATTCTAGACAAAAACCACAAAGGTAAGAAAACAGTGGAATGACATATTTAAAATGCTGAAAAAGAAAACTGCCCACCCAGAGTTCTGTACTTGGTAAAATTACCCTTCAAAAGTGAAAAAAGAAGCACAGTGGTACATACCTATAATCCCAGCTACTCAGGAGGCTGAGGCTGGAGGATCACAAGTTCAAGGCTAGTCTAGGCAACTTTGTCTTTTTTTTTTTTTTTTTTAAGAGAGAGAGAGAGAATTTTAATATTTTGAGAATTTAAATTTTTTTTTTAGTTAACAGCGGACACAACAACTTTGTTTGTATGTGGTGCTGAGGATCGAACCCGGGCCGCACGCATGCCAGGCGAGCGTGCTACCGCTTGAGCCACATCCCCAGCCCCTAAAGTGTAATAAGAATTGTAATGCTTTCCACTGCTGTGGTGTAGTTAAAAAATTTGTGTGTGTGTGTGTGTGTGTGTGTGTGTGTGTCAGAGATGAAGCTCATTGGCAGAGTGCTTGCCTAGCATGCATGGGGCCCTGGGTTCCATCAACACAATCTTAAAAAAGGAGAGAAAAAAAAACCAACTCAAAACTAGGAATAGAAAGGAATTTCCTCAACATGTTAGAAGAAATTTATCAAAATCCATAACTAACATCATATTAAACAATGAAAGACTCAAAAGCTCCCTCACTAAGTACAAGAACAAAACAAGAATGCCTGTTTCCTCCATAGCTATTCAACATTGTATTGAAAGCTCCAGGCAGGTCAATGAGTCAAGAGAAAGAAATAGGTGGTAATCATATGTGAAAGGAAAATGTACGACTATCACTACTTGCAGAAGACATGATTCTATGTGTAGGAAATTACAAAGAATACAAAAAAAAAGTGCTAGAACCAATAAAAATTTGGGCTACATCAGGACACAAAAACAACCAAAGATCAACCTTCCTGTACTCCCAAAAAATAGAAATCAGTTGTGTTCCTAAATGCTACTAATGAACAATATACAAATGAAATTAGGAAGGGAAAAAAAAAAAGCCTACAGTGTTTTATGAAAGGAGAGAAGGTTAGCACTCCCCTTGACAATGATGGAAGAGGCCCTCAGGCCTGACAACAGGCTTACTTATGGTTAAGGTATTGCCACCTACTTCAAGGCATCTAACTATGATCTTTTTTTCCTCCACCCCGCCCTTCTGCCATAATGTACTACCTCACCTTGGGCCCAGAGCAATGGACTCAGCTATCTATGGACTAAAACCTCTGTAACTATGAGCCAAATAATTTTTTTCTCCTCCTCAAAAAAAAAAAAAAAAAAAAGTGGGGGAGGGATGTAAAAGACTGATATACTAAAAACAAAGCAGTACTAAAAAAAAAAAAAAAAAAAAAAAACTTAAAAGACTTAAATAAATGGAAATACATCCAATGTTCACAGGTTAGAAGATTTAATATTGTTAGGAAGGCAACACTACACAAAGCAATGTATAAATTCAATGCAACTCCAATCATAACTTTTTTGCAGAAATGAAAAAGCTAACACTCAAAATCAAATGGAATTTCAAGGAGGCTGGAATACCCAAAACAATCTTTAAAAGAACAACAAAGTTAAAGGACTCGTACTTTAATTTCAAATTTTATTACAAAGCTACAGTAATCAAAACAGTGTAGCAATGTAATAAGGATAGACGTTCAAATAATGGAATAAAATTGAGAATCCAGAAATAAATCCACACATCTACAGCCAATTTATTTTTGACAAAGGTAGCAAGATCATTCAGTGGGAAAAGAACAGTATCTTAAATAGTGCTACGACAACTGGATAGTCTCACCTAAAAGAATGAACTGAGATCCTTACTTTATAGCATAATTAAAAATTAACTCTAATGGACTAACCACCAAATTCTAAAACTATAAAACTTTTTTTAAAAAATAGGGGTCTTTATGATCTTGAATTTGGCAACAGATTCTTAGACATGATACCAAAAGCACAAGCAAGAAAAGAAGAAATAGAAAAACTGGATTTCATCAAAACTTAAAACATTTATATATCAGAGGACATTTTTAAGAAAGTGGGATAACTCATGGAATGGGAAAAATTATTAGCAAATTATCTGTGATACAGTATAATCTACAGAACAGAGAACCCTCACAACTCAAAATCAAAGCTAAGTGCCCCAATTAAAAAATGGGCAAAGAATGTGAACAGGATCTTCTCCAAAGAAGATACAGAAATAAGCACACAAAAAGATTCTAATTAGGGAAATGCAAATTAAAACCACAAATATCAATGAGAACTTGGAATCCTATACATTGCTGATAGGAATGTAAAATGATGCACCCACTATAGAAAATAGTTCAGCATTTCCTCAAAAAGATAAATATAGGACCTGGGGATGTGTTTCTGTGGTATAGCACTTGCCTAGCATGCACAAAGCCCTGGGTTCAATCCCCAGCATCACAAAAAAGAAAAAGAGGGCTGGGATTGTGGCTCAGTAGTAGAGTGCCTACCTAGCACATGCGAGGCCCTGGGTTTGATCCTCAGCACCACATAAAAAATAAAATAAAATAAAAGCTGTTGTGTACAACCACAACTAAAAATAAAATATTAAAAAAAAGAAAGAAAAAGAAAAGTTAAATAGTCCTATAATATTAATGTCATCCAACAATTCCACTTTTAAGTATATACTCCAAAGAATTAAAAACATGAAGTCAAACAAATATTTGTACATAAATGTCTAAATGTCCATAACAGCACTATCCACAACAATCAATAAATGGAGAAACCTAATTTCTCCTCAACTTATAAACTGTAATATATTCATTCAATGGACCTTTACTGAGCCAAAAAAATTAATAAAGCCAGATGCAGTGGCTTGCTTGTAATCCCAATGACTCAGGAGGCTGAGACAGGAAGATGGCAAAGTCAAAGCCAGCCTGGGTAATTTATTAAGAACTTGTCTCAAAATAAAAGTATAAATGGGCTGCAAATGCAGCTCAGTAATAAAGAACTCCTGGGTTAAATCCCCAGTACTGACCAAAAAATAGAGAGACAAAAAACTAATGAAAATACTAATATATGTTACAGCATGAAGAATCTTAAACCAGGCCTAGTGGTTCACACCTATAATCCCAGCAGCTCCAGGAGGTGAGGTAGGACAGTCTCAGCAACTTAATGAGGCCCGAAGCAATTTAGTGAGATCCTGCCTCAAAATAAAAAATAAAAAGGGGTGGGGATGTGGCTCAGTTAAGTGCCCCTGGTTCAATTCCTGGTACCAAAAAAAAAAAAAAAAGAGAGAGAGAGACTCTTAAAAAATGTATTCTAGCTGAAAGAAGCCAGTCACAAAACACATATATTGTATGACTCCATTTATATGAAATATCCAGGATAGGTAAATCCATAGAGATAGAAAACAGATTGGTGGTTGGCAGAGAAAGGGGGGAGGAACAGGGAATGATGGCTTAATAACAGGTATAGGAATTTCTTTTGAGAAGATGAAAATGTTTTGGAACTAGAGAGAAGTGGTGGTTGTATAATATTATGATTGTACTAAATGTCACCAAATCATACACTTTAAAATGGTTAATTTTATGTTACATGAACTTTACTTAAATATAAATAAACTAATATCCTCAAGCAAATGAAACAAATATAAACTGCTGGTACGAAAATAAATTGGTACAAACACCGAAAGGAAAGGAATTTGATCTTATCTGGCTAAGTTGATAATGATCATGCCTTCTGCCCCTGCAATTCCACTCTACTCTCTCTCAGTTAATGACAACCACTCGCCTCATCACCTTCACCTGAAACTGGCACTCCTGTTTTCTCCCTCTCCCTCCCATACCATATTTAAATCATTTTAACAAACAGATATTGAGAACTTCTTACTCTGTGCCAGGAGACAAAACAGCAGAAAAAAAAAAAAAAAAACAGCATCTCTACCTTAATAAAATTCTCAATTTACCGCAAGCAAAAGAAACTTAATTACATAATTTAAACAGTGTCATGAGCACAACAAGGAGAAAAAAACATTATGCTACTGGAGTTCCTAAGACAGGTAACTAACACAGACCTGAGAGAGGTCAAAAACATTTTCTGGAAGGACATCCAGGCTAGGGTCTGAAGGACACACAGAAGCCAACTAAGTGAATGAAGACAAAAATAGTCTAATCAATCATTTAATCATTCCTTCTCACTTTTTTAGTATTATTAAAGCTATTGCTTCCTCTTTTTTAACCCATATTATTATCCACTGTAAGTATACATCACCACTAACCTACAAAAATCTACTAACTAGTATATTCCTTCAACAGTTTCCCAAGTAAACTTGTAAACATTTTGCTCTTATCCCATCTTACACCCATCTGTAACTACCCAAAGGGTACTCTACTCCCTTCACACAGAATTAAAGCCTCAATAATGAGGTCCCTGCCTGTATCAATCCCTGCCTCTTTTCACTTCTAGATAATCCAGTTTGTATTTATCCACATGTATTACTGTATTACTCAACAGAAAGCAGTTGCTGTGTCTCTGATGTCTTAGTTGTGTCACTGACATATATAAGTCCTCAATATATGTTTCTCGAAGAAATAAATGAACAGAAAAATAACAGCAAAGCTGCGATTTATTCAGCACCTATTATATGGCAGGCACCTCATTAGGTATTGTACATACATTCTCCTCCAATCTTACAACAACCCTGAAAGTTAGGTATTAATAGCCTCCTTTTAGTGAAAAGAAAACTAGGGCTCAGAAAAAATTAGGCAGATTGCCAAGGATACCAATCAATTAAGTAGCAGTTCAGCGTGGGACCAAGATTCACTGAACTTCAAAATCAGAATTATTCCACAGCATCAAGCTGCCTCCCAAACTACTTTTAAATAGTATCTTTCTCCAAATATCAACACATCTTAGTATTTATAAACTACCTTCCTCAAAGTGAACATCAATTAGAATTGTCTGCCTCAAATTGCGTTAAGATGTACCAAGCATTATGTTAAGAGTACTAATTCAGTTCCCAAAATATAGAAGTGGAAAAAAAACTAATGATTCTTAGTAGCCCAATCACCCTCAATAAAACAGTACTCAACAATCATCTAAATCTGGTAAAAAAATTTTAAGTTTGTATGACAAAATTGAAAATGACTATATTATTCTTTAATACTTCAAGTTCCATGCATTTCAGTTTGCTTGAGAGTAGAATGAAAAACACTCAACTAATCTCAGATATGGAATCCCACTTAAAGAGGCAGATGATATAGAAAAATCCACTTTGAATTAGGCAATAAATACTTCATGAATACTAAGAAGTTAATATTCAATTTCTCCCATATTTACCACCCACACACACACACACACACCATAGCACACACAAGACAGAGACAAAAGAAGAACTCAATATCACACTATGGGGCTGGCATGCGTGCAGCCTGGGTTCGATCCTCAGCACCACATATAAACAAAAATGTTGTGTCCACCGAAAACTAAAAAATAAATATTAAAAAATTCTCTCTCTCTCTCTCTCTCTCTCAAAAAAAAAAAAAAAAAAAAAAAATCACACTATGGTCCCTCTGGTTATTTCAGTCTTCTGAGATGATAGCATTTCAACCTTATATTTCTAAAGGAATTAAGATCCAAAAGGATTAAAAATACAAGTTGTTAAGAAAGTAAAGACTAAATGATACTAGCAGGGCCTTTGGCATCAAATAGAAATGGGGAGTAGGCAGAAAAGGGGGAAAAGAAATTAGATATTCAGTAACTACTACATACCAGGAACTGGACTAGATATTTTCACATAAATTATTTTTTATAATAGGCCATTATTATTGTTGCTTGAGTAACTTAGAAGATATGATTTTACATCCCAATTTTTCTAAAATTAGTCCTGAGAAGGAAAGTAATACATAAGGAAAGAAACTTTACTTTTTGTACTTCCATTATTTGTACCATTTTAATGCAATTTTTCTATTAATCGTTGACAAGCCATGAAATTTTATGTTTCACCATGACCAACCCATGAAATTTACCAACTCTGTCCATGATTTACACCAGGTCATAGTTATAATGTCTGTTATGCAATTTAGCTAAATAACCACTGAAATTCTCCCTTTGGACAGAATAAAAAATCTGCCTATAATTAAAGCAGGAATTGTTAACTACAAGCAGTTAAAGTTTACAGCATTGTTTGACGGTTGCAAAGATAAGCCAGTAAAAAGCCTGAGATGTTGTGTCTACCTATACTTCCCACACATTTGAACAATAGTGTGGTATCTCTTAGCATCATAAAATCAATCTCAGATTAGGTAATGAAATATGCACCAGCCTTTTTCCAGAACCTTTGACAAATCACACACAATCCTAAATCTTCATAAATCAAGATTAAAGACAAGTATATCATCACCAACACATATATCTTCCCAAGCCTGACCCAGAGACTAATGAGAAGAGGCCTAGACTATCTCATCTGATTAATTAATTCAAAATGTCTGCTGTTATTCAAATGTGAGACTGGTATTATTTGAATAACACTTGACAGCAGCGCCTGAAGATATCATTTCTGATTTGTGAAGCTGCTGCTGTATAACTGATGATAGTTTATGAAAATGTTCCAATGAAGCTGCTTTACTTGCCACAACTGTGAAAGATTTGCCAAAGAGGTGGGTTTTTTTTGTTTTTGTTTTTGTTTTGTGTGTGTGTGTGTGTGTGTGTGTGTGTGTGTGTCAGTGTGTGTCAGTGTCAGTCAGTAGTTGATGTTGCTAATGTTGTCAAATAACTTCCAAAATACACAGTCTCTGGAGTCTTTTTTCCCACAACAGTGCCACAATGGCAGCTTTTCCACCTTCCCATTTGATTTGTTTTAACACAAAACTGCATCACAGGAGCTCTCTCTCTCATTTTTAAGGATCCAAATAACACCTTAAAGGATTTACCCAATCCCTCTCACTAGCATTTAAAAAAAGAAAAAGGGCTTTGATGATGCTAGACTGAGGAAGAGCCTAGATTTGGAGGTCATTTTTTCTTCTTTTAGAATGTCAGAAGGAAGATCAAAAATATCAAAAGTAATTACATTTTTTCTTATTAAAAAGTAAAATAAATATGTTCTGAAGCCTAAATATTATTTTCTCCTTCAAAAAGAAATTATGGTTTTCCAATGAAAATACTATTAATGGACCTAAGAGAACTTCAAAATCAACATTATTTATGTTCTGATCCACTTTTTACTTTGGAGTTTAATAGTTCATACTGCGCATGGTGATATCAGGGATATCACTGGCAGACTGCCCACCTTAAAGGCTTAGTGTTATTTCTGAACTCAAATTTTCCTTCTCAGCTATTGTAGTAAAGAGCATAAAGATTGAATTCAGAGATATGTTAAATACCCTGCAATGTGCAATCCCAATCACCCAAGTTTCTCCTTCCCTGCCACATAAAATCCATTTGCTTCTAGACATATTCTCCATTTACAAATCCCCTCCCCTTCCTCTTCTATATATTTCATTTTTGACACTGCAAATACTTTATTCTTAACTTATGTGATGACAATAAGCACTAATCAGTTCAGCTTCAAGAACAAATTTAGTTAAATAAATTTAACAGCTGATTGATCAATTCACACAGTAAAAGAAGATCAAAGAATCATAGAATATTAAAGCTGAATGAGGCCTTAGAAATTTAACCCAACTCCCTTATTTGGAAATAACCACTCAGTAACCTGCCCAGGAACCCCGGGAAGCTTAACACTAGTTCTGCATGGAAAACTATGGCTCAACAAACGTGTATCTGTTGAGCTGTCCTTTTTTTCTTTCATGTGTGCAGCCAAGATTGATTACAAGGTCCACTTTTTAAAGGCAAAAACTGTTCTAACATCAAAAAATACTCAGAAGAATAGCATACTTATGTGGGCACTAAACAAATGCCCCCAGGGAATCATAATGATGACTTTGGGATACAGTCTGTTGCCTTCAGAATCCAAATCCTGAAAATCTGTTTCTTTTCAGGTAATCTTTTCATTTTCAACGACACAAATACATTAATGATGTAGATAAAGATAAAATAATGGTCTTAGAGCAAGTTATATGTGTTTCACTTTATATAGACCTTCTGTTCTCAAAAGATATTCCATAGACCCATTCAGGAGTCAACAAAGTCAAAATTATTTTTACAGTCCTAAAATAGTGGCCTCTTTCTCTGAGTTGACATTAACATTGATGGCACAAAAAGCAATGGCAGATAAAATCTAGTGGCTTACTGTGAAGCAAGGCAGTAGCACCACACTGTAATAACAGTGAATGTAGTCTGTACCATCAGGCACAGGACTTAACAACAATAATCCCAGTACTCAGGAGGCTGAGGCAAGAGTATGGCAAGTTCAAGGCCAATCTCAGCAACTTAATGAGAGCCTATCTCAAAATGAAAAGGGCTGGGGACATAGCTCAGTGATCAAGTATCTCTGGATTCAGCCCCTAATACAAAAGGAAAAAGAAAATTTAGATTCAATTCAAAATGTCCCTGATGAAATATTAAAAATTATTACACTTTGAATAAATGATTTTTTAATAGTGTGTATGACAAAACAGGAATTATGCACAACACAGCTGCTTACTAAGTATAAGCAAAAGCACTAGTGAGTTGAACTATCTGAAATAGCTGCTTAAAAAACAAGACTGACAAACTATGGTTATATAGGCTTAGATATTTTGGCAGACATTTTTTCAAGAGGGAATCAAGTAATCCTTCTTCAAAAAAAAATTGATAATTCTGGTAAAATGATAAAATCTAAACTTTAAAACAAAAATTAGAAACCTGAAACATGTGTCTACTACTATAAGTATGACAGTTTCCCAGTACTTAAGAAACTTTTCTGGGGCTGAGAGTACAGCTCAATGGTAGAACACATGCTTACAGTGTATTGTCAGCACCACAAAAAAAGAAGGGAAAAAAAAAAAAACTTTTCTGATGAGTTTGGTGGTAATATTAACAAATGCAACCTTTTGATACAGTGTAAAGAAATGTGTTAACATATCAAAGATGAGTGACCAATGAACCAATATTTTCCAAATAATTAAGATATGTTACAAAATCATGCATGTGTTAGAAGAACTATACGAAGTACAAACTAGACTAGGATTTTTTTTTTAAGATGTTGATGAACCTTTATTTTATTCATTTATTTATATGTGGTGCTGAGAATTGAACCCAGTGCCTCACATTTGCTAGGCAAATGCTCTACTACTGAGCCACAACCCAGCCCCCAAACTAGACTTGGATTTTAACAAAACATAATAGAGGGCTGGGGTTGTGGCTCAGTGGTAGAGCACTTGCTTCGCACAGTGCTTGAGGCACTGGGTTTGATCATCAGCACCACATAAAAATAAGTACAATAAATAAAGTAAAGATATTTTTTTACAATTCTTGAAAAATAAATAAATAAAAATTTAAAAAACAATAATAAAAAGTCTTCAGATTCCAGAGTTGAATTAACCTTTAAGAATCTACTTACTAGGGGCTGGGGTTGTGGCTCAGAGGTAGAGCACTCGCCTAGCACATGCAAGGCCCTGGGTTGAATCCTCAGCACCACATAAAAATAAATAAATAAATATATTGTGTCCAACTGAAAAATAAATATTAAAAAAAAAAGAATCTACTTACGATTCATAGGGAGGCATGGGTCACACACCTATAATCCCAGCTATTGGGATATGAAAATGGGCTGAATACTGAATGCAAATAAGAGGGTCCAGGTATCTTCAACTAACCCAGATATTAAGAAGATTTGCAAAAATGTAAAACGATGCTACTCTTCTCACCATTTTATTTTGCTTCATTTTGTTTTGGAAAATGCTATTTAGGATATTATAGAACTAATTGTAACATTGTTCTTTATGCTAACATGTAATAGGTTTAAGATTAAAATTAACTTAAATATTTTAAAATTTGTTTTTAATTTCAAATGCAGTAAATAAATATTGATAGACATTAAGCCCACATAAACAAAAATTCCACTAATAGTGTAAAGGAGTCCTAAGATCAAAGAGTTTGAAAATCACTGCCATAGATGATTATTTCCTCAGAAGTCTTCATATGGGAAAGTTTAACACATGAAATATAGATTCTTACCCAAGAAATTATCTAATTACTTTATATATGAAAGGAATTAATGTATTTTAAAGGAATTCTAACAAGTAGCAAAAATTGAATCCCATAGCACAGGGGAACAAGAGTTGCCAATAAGATAAATTCCCTCCTCATAAATAGCTATAGTACCTAGGTTATAAGTCAATCATACCTTTCTTCATTATCATCATAAGGCAACATATGCTAATTGCCAAGTAAGTCCTTCAGCAACTTAGGTCCCAAATTTCACACTTCCTCTCCTAAATCTGCCCCGACGCCCCGCCTTTTTCTTTAGTCTTTTTTCCCCCTCTTCGTATCAGGGATTAAACTCAGGGGCACTACTGAGCCATATCCCCAGCCCTATTTTATATTTTATTTAGAGACAGGATCTCAATGAGTTGCTTAGTACCTAGATTTTGGCTGAGGCTGGCTTTGAATTTGAAATCCTCCTGCCTCAGCCTCCTGAGCCACTGGGATGATAGGCTAGCACCATTCTCTCCAACCTTACTGACACCTGGGGCTCATTACCAGCCCATTCTTTCCTTTAGTTCTATCATTTTCCTGATTCCTTCCCCTAAGTACAACCAAACATTCACTCAGATCAGACATCGCTGATGCTATAAGTGTGTAAAGACCGTTACTTAGAAAGTAAATCTATTAAGCTTCCAAGAAGAAAATGGATTGCAATTCCAAATTGGTACAAAATATAGCACTTAAAAAAAAAAAAAGTCTACCTCTACAAAACTGTTGTTAACCTGTGGTTCAGCATCTCCATGAGAGAACCATAAATGATTTGCAAAGTGTCTATAAACTCCTTGAAATTGTATTCAAATATTGAGTGCATACACTTTTCTAGAAATGGACAGTTGGCCTTTGTTTGCATCACATTCACAACAAAACTATAATTTAAAAAAAAATGAAAAAAAGAGCAAAGAATCCTTGTTCTACAGGTTTCTGGAGTTCTGCAAGTATAGATTTTTATGAATGGCAGTTATGAACAGATTTATTAACAATTACATAAAAATTACAGCTGTTTGAATTGCATGACTTTTTTTTTTTAGTTGTAGCTTATTTATGTGATGCTGAGGATTCAACCCAGCACCTCACACATAGTAGGCAAGCACACTACCACTGAACTACAACCCCAATCCTGAATTGCATGACTCTAAGAATAAGGACAAACAGGAATAAAATATTCATAGGCCAAATATCTGTGAGCTTTCCATGTCTTAATGATTCTCACGAAGCAAAATATTTGGTAATTAATTTAATAGTACCAAATGAGATTTAGACTTACACCTGAACCACAGAGCTACTACCTAACTCACCAATTAGCCTTCACCAAATTTACTAGTCACATGGGTTGGTTTTTAGTAGCACAACTGAGAAAATCCATGACACAATTTATTTCAGTGGTTCTCCACTAATAATATTTAGAGTGTTGTTTCTTAACTCTTTCAAATTGCTCTATGGGTTTTAGTAAACAAAACAAGCAAATATAAAATATGATTTCCCAGGTCTTTCAATCTGATAAACAACAGATAGTGGCCAGTTCAATCAAGAAAGTAAACAGTTCAACAAGGACTGTAGTACAGATAAGTTAGGAAATTAATAGTCAAGTTCAAAGAACAAAATACTCTAGCAATTAATTAAATGATACACTACTATATTTTGTGCTCCTGATCATGCTAAGTTTAAAATTAAAATTCATTTAAGTTATATATTATGTGTGTGTATATATACATATATATATATATTTATAATATATATATATATATTTTTTTTTTTTTTTAGTTAACTAAATCCTAGGCTAATCTTCAGACTAGTCATACATGTAATCAATCTGTCACCTTTGAAGATAATTATTTATTATTAACTTAAACAGGGATTTCTATACCTTATAGATAGAAAACTCAGCTACAAAACTATACAGTGTAAAATGAATATAAATCAATCATTATGACAGATAAACTTGAGAGTCAAAATGAACAAAATATTTTACATCAGCAAAATGTCTCGTCAAATTCTACTCTTTAAGATTTCAATGTAATGTGTTAAAACAAATGTCCTTCCCAAATCCATAGAAAAACACTGTCTTATTTCAAAATTTCTATTTAGAAACACAAATATTTCCTAGCTGTGAACCATACGTGAAAACTTTAAAGTTTACTATTCAATTCTAAGTATGTTATCAGGAGTTTTCAACAGTTTTTCTCTTTTTAAAAATATCATTAATGATAGTAATGGGAGCAGTAATACATAAGTTATTTTCACAAATAATGTACATATAAATTACTCAAGATCCAGGTAAGCAGCTGTGAAAGTTATCTTATATGTACTATAGTTGCTATAATTAAGATGAATTTTTATATAAAGGATTATTACAATGTAATATCAGATTTACAGCAGATACCAGATAATATATGAAGGCATTTATGTTTTTATTTTAAAAATAAGCTATTGAGCACATTGGGTCATAAGAATATGTAGATAGATATAGATAAGATAGGCAGATAGTATCTGACCTCTAACAGCATACAGTCCCCTAGAGAATGGAAACAAAAAAATGAAATAGTCCCTCTGTTTTAAATGAATCTTTATAGCATAACACTAGTAGTGTTAACTTGGGTCAATTTTATCTAATACTGAACTTCAATGCCTTAGAAATCAATATTTACTAATTATAATAATAAGTCCTTCAAAGTAAAATCTCCCCTTATTCTCCTCACTGGATCATAATGTAATACTCCTTCCTTCATCTTAAAACATAACTCCTCTCTCACGACTGTTACCTCAATAATCAACTCTAGATATATGACTCTGCACACCCCACGTATTACTAGGAGGCTTAAAAATGAAGTCAGGATGGGAATACATCTCGGTGATAGAGCACCCTGGGTTCAATCCCCAGTACCGCCACTACTACCCTCAAAAAAAACAAGTAGGGATAATAGGCAATGGCAGCACAAGATCCAAGTTTTGCTTTTTTGTCGTTGTTGTTGTTTTAATTATATTTTTTATTAGTTGTTCAAAACATTACATAGCTCTTGACAAATCATATTTGCTTTGTTTTGTTTTGTTGGTGCTGGGAAATGAATCCAGGATCCTCTTTGTGCTAGGCAAGTACACTTCCACTGAGCTATATTCCCAACCTCAAGTTTTAAAAATGAAACAGTCTTCAATTGCCCATTTCTAAGCATATAACCATAAGACTAGTGATACAAATAACACATTAAAAATATACTCCTTTCTTTGGGGTGAGGAGGCAGAACCTACCGGGGATTGAACCCAGGACCTCATTCACGCTAGATAATCATTCTACCACTGAACTAAATTCCCAGCCCTTTCTTCTAATTTAAAATTAGAAGAGTCTGAATTGTCAGGTCTGGCCTTGAACTTGTGATCCTTCTGCCTCAGGCTCCAGAGTAGCTGGGATTATAGGCATGTACAACTGCACCTGGATAAAAATAACAGATGCAAGAAAACACAACCAGTATGCCCATTTTTTTTTTTTTAACTAATTTCCTGCCCTTAAATGTGAGATCTCAGGAAGCCCGTGTTCATACTATCAGATATCAGGGAAGGTGTAGTATTTTAATTTTTGTAAGATCTAATTTCTGGGCTGGAAACACAGGTTAGTGGTAGGTCACTTGCCTAGCATGAATGAAACTGAGTTCAATCCCCAAAATTGCAAAGGAAAAAAAAATAACAAACTAACAACATTTATCTAATAACTTTAAATGATGCCATTTAGGAAAACCTGTAACTAAGGCCAATATCTATATAGAATCTATTTCTGGCCCTCATAAAGAAATAAATTATACAATTATCAAATTAAAGATAAGCCTGTCTTTAAATATTTAAATATTTTTCTTTTTTAGTTGTAGTTAAACACAATAATTTTTAATTTTTTATGTGGTACTAAGGATTGAACCCAGGACCTCGCCCGTGCTAGGCCAGAGCTCTACCGCTGAGCCACAATCCCAGCCCATATCGACTAGATTTTTTTATACAACTAAAAACTGCAGTCTTCAGAATAGTCATCAGAATCCCAAGTCTAGGAATCTAGGTGGGGATAATAGAATATTTAGACATACTAGTACAAAAAGAGGAATAGTGACTTTTCTTTTTTTTAATATTTTTTTTTAGTTTTTGGCAGACACAACATCTTTGTTTGTATGTGGTGCTGAGGATCGAACCCGGGCCGCACGCATGCCAGGCGAGCGCGCTACCGCTTGAGCCACATCCCCAGCCCAAATAGTGACTTTTCTACATTTGTCTTTGAACTATAATTATATCCTAACATATAGAGTTCTAAAAATAAAATATAAAAACTAGCCCTTGTTTACTGTAACTGTCCTTGAAAAACAAACCTTTGCGAACAATCAGCTCTAAGCAAAGGCAAATCTAAGCAATAATCAAAAACTCTAATATCCTAAGGTTTCAAGAATCATTTCAAATCTTAAAGTAAAAGCTTTACCTAAGAAAAATGTAGTGTATTTCTAAGTCAAAACTGAAACTTTTTGCAAAACGATATTTTTCTTATAGCATGTAGTTCCCCCCAAAAAGCGATAAACTCTCTATTCTTGCTTTGTGCCTGAAGACATAATCTGCTTTTATCCTTTAGCAAAATATGAACCAGCTACTAGGCTGACAATGCCAAGAACCATGACAAAATGGATTATTAATGAGAAACTGAACTCCAGAACTCTATTAATTTATGTCTTCCTGTCGGATCCAAAAGATATATCAGCCTTCTCACTCAAAAGAAAAAAATGCCAACACTGTACTTTGTTTTAAAGTTCTCCACAGATGAAGAATTCATTATCCAAAGTACAGTTCTGTTATTTCAGGCTTTCTTGTAGAATAAAGAATCTTTATCAAATGGCTAAGAAAGCTGCTGACAAGTGCAAGTACCTTGCAAAATATATTTACGTCAAACATTCACTGAGAAAAACCAGGGGGAGGGGCAGAAAAAAGGTGAAAGCCCATGAAACATTCCTATCCCACCCTGTCCTGGCAGTCTTTAGAAAACCAAGACCTTCTGATTCTAGTTATAACATAGTAAGCAGCATTAATACAAATGCATGTTTGTGGGCTTTTTTAAATTCCTAATTACACTAATTATTCTGACATGAGGGGAAATGATCTAACAAGTGAAGAGAAGAATGTGTGATTTCTTTATGCATAAACAACAATGTTTAAGTGACATAAAATATCCTTTTAGGCTTTCATAAGAAAATCTATCTAATCTATGCTTATCATAATATTTATGAAATAAAAAAACCAGAGAGGAAAAATTGCTATAATGTACTCTGTGTGACCTCTGCTTTCTACAGAGAATGGAAACAGCCTTTTGCTTTTCAATCCCCATCAAAGTGGAGTAAAAGGAGGGACGGCGTTCCCGTGCTCACTGCCATTAATCATTGCTTTCTTCAAGCAAGTGCGTATTAATTTCTGTCATCCCAAACATCATCGAGTATTGTTACAGCACCGTTCACTCCTCATTCACCACCAGTTGTTACCAGTTTCCCTACACTGAGCAGAGACAGGGTGAATCGTGTGGATTTCAGTGTTAGAGGCCTTTATCCCTGGGGTGCTGACACCAATTAAGCCATTTCAAGAAGAAATGAGAACAGGCCCAACCCTTCCATGTAACAAGAGCTTGCACCTAGCTTTGGCAGGTTGCCATTTTCTCTGGCTTCACACTAAGAAATACTCTTCTCCACATCCTTTTGAATGATTCAGACTGTTTACATGTAATCGGTAACAATATCTTTTTGTTCAGTTCTGCAGGTCCAAACTTAATGCCCAACACAATCTCCACACAAAAGACTCTGGTAATCTAGATGGCAATCCAGAAAGATGAATGCTACTATTACAGAATCATTAAATTCAGGTTAAGAAATAAAAGCATATATTCCCTATAACCCTGTGACGATTTTTTAAAGGGACATTTCGAACAAAAATTAGACTGCAAAAGCTATTGCTTTTCTCAAACAGGGTTAATTAAAGACAAAATATTTT